>NC_142503.1:60167500-60300000 GCF_057876585.1 Rhinolophus sinicus | reverse complement strand
CTAGCCTCTAACTAAAATATTTTTAAGAGGTGAAGCAGAAATAAATCAAAGGAAAAAATAATAAATGATATCTCAGCTCCTCAGCCTGATATTCCTATCTCCTACATTCCCACATCTGGCCACAGCATTATTTTCTAACACGATTTTCATGCCTCCCTGCCTTCCCTAGGGAGTGTGATATAGTAGAAACAGTATGATTGGTAAGTTTCATAAATAGAAAATCAGAGACTTTTGCTGATTTTTTTTATTGATGTAATCCTAGGCCTACAACATCAGAGTGCTCAAAAAATATCTGCTTCGTAATTGAAAACAGAGATTTGATTTGGATTCTAGGCCATTAATTATATTGTGACTATATATTAAATGGATATATATGTGTGTGAGTGTATATTATAAACATATATGTATATAATGTATATAATGTATATAATGTATATACATATACATATATACATAACAATATATATATCCAAATGCTTTGTTACACACTAACAATGAAATTGTGAAATTAAAAACACAATACCATTGCATTAGCTCCATAAAAATAAATAAAACACAGGTATAAATTATCTATTGATAATAAAATATGACAAGATCTATAGGAGAAAAACTACAAAATGCCAATGAAAGATACCAAAGAAAATATTTTAATTAAATTTATTGAGGTGACATTGGTTAATAAAATAAAGGTTTCAAAAAAAAATCTTAATAAATGGAGGGATAGTCCATGTTTGTGGATAGAAAGACAATATTATTAAGATGTTAATTATTTCCAACTTGATCTATAGGCTCCACACAATCTCAAAATCCCAGCAAGTTATTGTGTAGAGAACAAAATAAATCTAAAGTTTACATGGAAAAGCAAAAGACCTATATTAGCTAACATAATACTTGAGAGGTACAAAGACAAAAGACTCACTCTACCAATTTCAAGACTTACTAAAGCTACGGTAATAAAAACATAGGTTATTGAAAAAAATTAGCCGCATAGATCAATAAAACAGAATAGAGAACACAGAAATAGACTTATGCAAATATGGTCAACTGATCTTTGACAAAGAAACAAATATAACTCAATGGAGAAAAGGAAGTCTTTTCAATAAATGATGCTAGAAAAACTGGATGTTCAAATACAAGAAATAAAGAAATAAACAAACAACAAACCTAGACAAAGATCTTATATCTTTTACAAAAATTAATCAAAAATAGCCATAGAGCTTAAAATGAGAATTATAAAACTTCTAGAACATAAGAGAAAATCTGTGACCTCATTTCATAATGAGTTTTTAGATATAACAACAAAAACATAATCCATGACAGAAAAAATTAGATGTTTGATTTTATTACAACTGAAAACTTCTGTTCTACAAAAGACATTAAGAGAATGAAAAGAAAAGAAAAAGAAAACTAGGAGAGAATATTTCCAAAACACATATCTGATAAAGTACTTGAAATCAAAATATAAAAAGTTCTCTTAAAACAAAATATCTTATTTATGGAAATAAATAACCATATTAAAAAATAATCAAAAGATCTGAAAAGACATTTTCCACCAAAGAAGATATACAGATGACAAATAAACAAATGAAAAGATGCCTAACATAATCTGTCATTAGAGCACTGAAAATTAAATTATGAGATACCATAGCACACTTATCAGAATGTCTAACATCCAAAAATCTGACAATACCGATGGCTAATGAGGAGCATTGCTGGTAAGAATACATATGGTAAAGCTACTTTGGAAAACAGTTTAGTAGGCACTTACAAAGCTAAAAATAGTCTTACCAAACAATCTAGCAATCATGATCTTAAGTATTTACCCAACTGATTTGAAATTTTACCTCCACACAAAAACCTATAGACAAATGTTGATAGCAGCTTTTTTCATAATTGCCAAAAACTAGAAGAAACTAAGCCAACCTTAAACAGGTGAATGGATAAACAAATCATGGTATATAACTACATGGAATATTAGTTAGTGATAAAAGGAAATGAGCTATCAAGCCACAAAAAGATATAGGTGGAGCTTAAACACATATTGCTAAATGAAAGAAGCCAGTCTGATTTCAATTATATGAATTTGTGGAAAGCAAAACTATGGAGTCAGTAAAGAGACCAGTGATTTCAAGGTTTGAATAGGGAGGATTGAATAGGTGAAGCACGGGGGATTTTTAGAGAAGTGAAACTATTTTGTATGATACTATAATGGTGGGTACATGACACTATACATTTTTCAAAACTCATAGAACATATAACGCAAAGAACAAACGCTAATGTATACATTGAAGAAAAACATTTAGGAGGTCAGGGGATTGAATGCGGAATGTACAAAATGATCTAACTATATTACAAATGTATATAACCTCATTTTGGAAATGAGTAGAGTCTATGAGACTATAGATAGAAACTGTACATAAGTACTGTACTCTACTTCATAAGTTTCTTTCCTAAGGAGGTATGTGCTTACGATTCTGATATCTCAATACATGTATTCTGGAATTGAACAACTGAGTAAATGGAAGATAGATGATGGAAAATAGTCATCTCATTATAGTAGTGAGAGGTAACCAATAAACAAGGGGAGGAGGCTAAAATGATCCATGTAGTAATAGGTTAGAGTTGCAGACATCGTATGAACTCATATTTAGCTAAATATAGATACAGATGTCTAAACATAGAAATGTATGTATGGTTAGTACACACAGATATTATTTCCTTACTCTGTCAACCAAGAGGACCTAGAAACAAGAAGACCTCATTAATAAGTAGAATACCTAGTACCAAAGTCTTAATTTGTAATGCTATCCCTTCAATAAAAGGAATCTCCCAATGCCAAGCTGGAAAACATTGAGCACCATAATAAACAAATGAATATTGGATTATAACACAAAGTATAAAATAAATATACTGATACAAATAAATGATTCAATAAATAAATAAGGGAGAATAGACAAATCTCCACTGCAGAAGAAATCCAAATAATTTATGTAGATACTTTACCCTCAAAAAGATGGAGCATAATTCCCAACTCCTTAAGAGTGATCTGCGCATAGTAACTTCTTTCTAAAAAGTACAGTAAGGGGAAAAATAGTTACTTTACAGTGGAGAATTCTAATGCCACCTAGCTAAGGGACTGAGGTTAATTTCAATAATAACAACTCATGTTGATAGTATGTAATCTTAAAATGATATGATGAAAATGGCACTTTAACTATTTAATCTGCCTCCCCACTATGCATAACAGCAGTCTAATCATGAGAAAAACACCAGAAAATTATCAGTTGAGGGACATTCTACAAAATACCTAACGAGCACTCCTCAAAGTTGTCAAACTCATGAAAAGTAGGAAGGTCTGAGAAACTCTCATAGCCAAGAGGAGGCTAAGGAAACATGAGAACTAAATGTAATTTATATGCTGGATGAGATGCTGGAACAGAAGAAGGAAATCTGAATGAAGTATGCATTGTAGTTAATAAGAATGTATCAATATTGCCTCATTAATTATAACAAATGTACCATGCTGATGAAAGAAAATAACAGGGAAACCTGGGTACCAGATATATGGGAATTCTCTATACTATCTTCATAATCTTTCAATAAATCTAAAACTGTTCGAAAATAAAACGATTACTCAAAAAAAAATGGTAGGCTTAAAAACAGATAAAATTATATCCTAAACTTTGTCAAGAAGCACATTCCCTTAAGAGTGCCCTGCTGAGCAATGGGAGCAAGCCCAGCCCAGCAAAAATTAGGTAAGGGTCTTGCCACAGCATCCTATGGTCCAACTGGCCTCAAAGTTGTAACTCTGAAATAATGAGAGAAAAGGTCAAATCATAGAGGCCTACCCCAAAGAGCCAAAATTCTCCAGTTTAAGGCTACATCTAGGCAAGATCATTAATTGTGTTGCTTCACAGGTAGGAAGAGACTGTATTCCTACTAAGGTTTTTATGGAACTGCACTATTAAACAAATAAGCTGGCAGAAAATTGCTTGTAACTGCACACTCTGCAAAGGAATCCCCAAACCTCCAGATCTACATTATAGGCAGTGGGAGGAAGGGTGCACAACTACGAAGGGGCTACACTCTACAATGCCCAGATCAGATGTGGCCATCACAACATTAGACATGGAAACACCTCACAGAGAGAAAACAGGACCAGGAACTGCTAGGACAGGAAGTCCAACTGCTCCTTTCAATGAGGCTCAATCATTGCTATGAGCCATGCGACTGCCATGTGATTCCTCCCTCCCCTTTTCAAATGGGACTTTTTCATTGTATTGATTATAAACTGACCTCATTCACAATTGTTAGATAATTTTTCATAACTATCTTTATCTCCAATAGTTACAGGTAAATGAAAGCTAAATGTTCACCTTCCACAACCTTGCAAGATTGAGACCAAATTCCTCCAGGAATACATTTTATTATGTTCATTATTATACAACCTTTTTTATAAATGCAATAAAGTTTCAGTTTCTTTCCCTTTTAGGTGCTCTAACCACACCATGCATAGAAGGATGATGAGAGACAAATGAACAAATATTCTAGCAGTAGGATTCTACTACACCTAAAGTTGAATTAAGTCAATGAGACCCTACATGTGTGTCTATACAAAGAACTATATAAAATCTCAGGCCTATAGTGCCATTCCAAAGGAAAGTGAAAACACATAGAAAGTCTCCTGAAGTTATGAGATTCTTAGACCCTGTTCATGGAAGGACAGAGGTGAGTGTATAACATTTCTAGACAGTTCACATATCTTAAACATCACTTATTTCACGAATGAGTAATCATTTCTAAAGTCAATCATCTTAATTAATAAGTCCTTTGTTGGTGGTGAGATAAAGATAATTGAAGGGCTTATCATAGCTGCAGGGGTGGGGGTGAGTTCTAGTGGAAACATTGCCTACTAAAGTGCTTCGAATGTTAACCAGTTACTCATTAGATACAGATTAAAACTCACATAACATATATGACACCATGCTTTAAATAAAGTATTGTCAATCAAATTGTAGATCTGATTTCTCTCCACCATTACGTACTGGGTATTGTAGGGGCTAGGTAAGTTTTGGTTTTAGGTAGCCTAATCATAGGAAACCGCATCTTGACCAATGAAGTGAACTGTTCATTACCAAGAAATTCTATACTTTAAGTGAGATGCAATAAGAAGATGAGATTTAGAGACTGTCTCCTTTAGAGAAAACAGGAATTCTCTACTCTTCTGGCTGTATGCATTTCCTTAACAGGAAAAATAAGACTAAAGTATGGACTTTGTCTTATATCCCAAATTTCTACAGCCAACAAGTTGAATAACAAAGATATTACTTTTCCCAAAAGATGTAATCAATTGGCTCTGAATTCTCCAGGCAGCAGTAAAAGAACAAGGAAGTCTAAAAACACACACACAGACACACAGACACACAAACACACACACACACACACACACACACAAGTATAGTTTAAAAATTATTAAAATTGGGCTGATATCAAGACACTTAAACACTAATGTCAATATAATAGTTACACAATACCCCGTAAACAACAAACCACCTATATTAACTTATAAAATATTTCTATAGGACAAACAATTTTAAAAAGATGAATGTGTGATTTGGTATCTCACCTCTTTCCAGTCTTTCCTTAAATGACATCATCTCATTTAGGCCCTCCTTCACCACCGCATCTAAAACTGACCATCCTCAACATTCCTTCTACCCTTTTTCTTCACTATTTTCTTCGCACTCATTACTATGTATCATACCTTATATTTGTACTTACCAATCTTGTTTATTGTTATACAAGTTCCTTGAGAACAGGACTTTTTGTTTATTTGGTTCACTGTTCCATTCCCAGTGCTAGATTAGTGTCTAACATATTAAAGTAACTGCTCAGTTGCTTAATTCATTAATTAAAATTAACAATGTTCTTCTTTTGGTGAAATGATAGGTCAGCACTGTAGCACTGTAATATGTTGCTTGTTTATTTCAGTGGTAATTTTTTAAAAATAATATAGGTATATTTTAAATTAAAAATACCTTGATAATTTATCCAAAGGACAAACGGTGATAGACAAGAAAATAAATAAGGTCTAGGCAAATACGCTCAGGTATGAAAGTGATGATGTTCACAGTAGAGTCATTATATTTTCTTTTTTTTCTTGAAAATATAATATCATCACTCTAACTAAATTTGTTCTCTGATGTACCTTTTATGCTAAAAATTCATTTTTTAGTTTTTTCAAAGAAAATCAATATAAATTTCAAATTAATATATTAACAGTCTATAATGAATTTTCTCCCATTATATAGAAACACATTATCAAAAAGATACTCGTGATTATTCATTTAGCTATTCTCCGTAATAAGATACAGACTCAGAGCTGAGTGATACAGAAAATGCATTTTTACTGTCCTTTTTTTTTTTTTTTAAAGAGGGCACAACTCACAGTGGCCCATACTGGGATTGAACTGGCAACCTTGGTGCTACCAGCACCACGCTCTATGCAACTGAGCTAACAGGCCACCCCCAGAAAATACATTTTTAAAAAATTAAGTAAATAAACTATGATTATGATCAAAGGCCTAAGTAAGCAAACATGTTCCAAACAAAGAAATGGAAAAACTCTTCAACCCTCTGTTTCCCAGTAACATTTTCACTACTATACGCAGAATTAGAAAACATAAAGATAAAATATAAACATAAACTCTTGAAACAAAATTCATCTTGATCATAAAAAGTGAAAGGAAGGCAATATAATGTGACTGAGAATGAAATTATTTTGGAATTATATCTTGGGTTTGTTACTTATTTGCTTTGTGTTCTCAGGAAAGTTACTTAACATCTTTGAGCTAGGGCCTCCGTTTATTTCTCTGCAAAAGAAGTGAAGAGTTTGGATATAATACTTTCCTCTTGAGGTTATCATGAAGACTAATGATATAATGCCAATGAAAAGCTTGGCATAGTGTTTGTATACATTATTTCCTTAACAAACTATAGATCTATTTAACCAATCTGCAGCTAAGACACAGATTCCCATATTAACACTTATCAATTGCTATACTGAAGACATAGGTTAATTAGGAAGTACTAGAGCTTTAGTCAAATGACTTCCATATTGGTAAACTTCATTACATAAATGAAATTATTTATTAAAACTTGTTTTAAGATATCTATAATGAATCAGGATGATCCATTAATAGCAAGTGGTAAATTCTGAAAGGAAGAAAAAATGTTTGTTCTAAAGAAGATATAAATAAAATCATAGAATGCAATAAATTATAAATTACACAGAAAAAAAATGTTGATATCAGGGAAACATATATAGAGACCCTTAAAATGAGTCAAAGTGCAAATACTAGGATGGAGAACTAGTATAAATTCATTTTTCTTGAAGGTGGATCCAAATAAACGTATCCTGTCAGTTATCTGACACTTCACAGGCAATCTAGGGTTCTCCATCAAATTTCTCATTCTTTTTTTTTCCATTCTGCTTTTTAAAAGGTATCTAAAATTACAATTTCATCCTAGAAGATTTAATCCCCGACTAAATAATCTATTATTGTAGGCGGAACCCCAAGGAGCAATTATGATACACTATTTGGTCATGTAAGACTGGGCTCATTAAAGGGAAGTCTTAATGTTTCCTTTCTTTTCTTTTCAAAGCTTTAAAATACAGAGCCCTGTTTACACTATTCTCCAAATAGTAAACCTTTATAATTGAAATGCTTCTGCTTTTTTTTCTAGCCTTTACTTCCATAACAAAATTGGCTGATTAGAGATGTACTTCTCTCTAGCTCTAAATCCTTTATATTCCTTTTACAGATAGAAAGTGTTCCTAGTGCGAGTTATCACTCGCAAGAAGGGAAACATAGGATTCTGAGAGCAAAGGCTATTGATCACAATTCCACAGTCAAAGTCACATTTCTCATCCCATGCACCAAAAAACACTGGTTAATTTGCAAGTAAACAGACCAGTCCCCAGGACCAAGCTATAATCAGCATCAAAACTGCTGTTTAGCACCAACAGTAATTCACAAAGGACCCCTTAGAACTGGCAAACAGTCAACTCACCTTGGACAAGCACTGTTAATACTGTAGGGAATACAACATAACTTGTTTAAAAACTATATTTGTAGTTTATGAGGATAAACTCCATCAGAGCCAGATACGTTATAACTTATGCTTTATTTTTTGTTAGTAGTAAGCTATTATTCCTTCAATGAGTGTCTTAAGAAAAGACTCTACTTGACTGAGACTTAATCATGACTAGGGCTCTTGATAAAACTAGTTGAGAATGAAAGTTTTTAAAAAGAGAAGAAAGTCTCAATGCCATACCTGCACATTTACAATTGGGGCTCTTTTTGTCCAGTTTGTTTGACATTTCAAGTCCCTTCAAAGATGCTGAGCATGTATACAAACTCCAATTTCTAAGAATGGGATTCAAATATACTGACTGACCTACTCCTTTTTCCTCTCGTGGAGTCATAGCCCTTTGGGAGAGATGGGAAGCAATTATCATCAAGTGTGATATGGGCTAAGATGAGGATCGTATATCTGCTATTGGGTCCCCTTCAGTAGATAAAACAACTACTCAAACAGGATGAGAAGGGCACTTGAGAGTGAGGTTAAGATTTCATGCCGACATATGGACTACCCAAACACATCTTGAAGACTGTCTCTCACACAAAATCCCAAGACCTTTTTTCTCTTTATAACATGTTAATAAGCATCAGATATTTTTTTTTACATTGAATACCTTGTGGTAACTTCTCTGCCAGGAACTGTTTCATTATCTTTATTACTTATACTCATGACAATAATATATCCCAGAAGTATCTTCTAGAATAGATACTATAAATTATGAAGGACATTACCTCCCTTTAATTCTAATTTAATAATATGTGGTAACCTGATTTGAGAATCATGACCATTTTAAAAATCATAAAGGGAAACGTTTTACCAAACCGGAAAATAAATTAAATCTAACAACATGAAATGCAGTAGCTTGAACACTAGAGGAATAGAAGAATAATAGTTCTTTGCTATAGTCAGTCACCAGGTTCAATTTTCAGAAAAGATCTTAAAACGTGTTCTTAAAGTTCTCTTTTCATTCTTCTCTAGTATCATAAATCATTCCTTACATTATAAGGTAAAAACTTTTTCTCTTAACAAGAGACATAGTTAATTATTGCATAACAGACTAACATGCTGTTAAACAATTCCTTTGGGCCAATGTATTAGAGCCAGTTTTAATTCCTGCATGATCTCCAACCTTTATTGAACTCGCCTGGGGATAATAGTGAAGAGACTCATCAGCCTGAATTTATACCCAATTACATCATTTTTATACCCAATCAGACAGTATTTTAAAAAAAAAAAAACTTTATAGTAAAATTGAAGGGAAAAAAAAGCAAGAAAAAAAACGCAAGAAAAATGTGAAACAAACAAAGATTTTTTTTAAATATTTGCTTATTTAACCACCTTATTTTATTATTATTAACTTTAGAACTAGAATAACATGTGAAAGAAAATCATGATTATAAGTGTTAATTCTTAAACACTGCTATACTATCGATTAAAGCTGCCATTTTGTGTGTTTGTTGGGGTGTATGTGTGTGTTTTCACATAAAAGATGTGCAGTGTGGAAAAAATGGAAAGTATTTCATAGTGTTGCTTGCTAGATGGATGTGCTAATAATTCGGGTCAGCACACATTCCCCTATTTAGGAGCTCTGGGTGCACTGTGATGTTTAGGAATGCTATTTTGCAAGGTAGAGCAAGAGGTCTGCACTTGTATATACAAAAATACAGTCCTAAGCAACTAGATAATAATTATGCATTCTCCTTACCATTCTGTATAAAAAGAATAAGTTAATAGTTGTAGAAAAATTACACATGCTCATGGAGTGTACTGGGAGAAATGACCGAGGACCATAAATATTACTGAGTACTTAGACTACCCTAGCATCATGAAATTATAGACGAATATAGTGAAAGCTTATCATCTGAAATCAACTCTGTCCATATAAAAGACACTTAACACAGTTTTTATTATGCATTTTTATATCTTGTTACCTACATATTGTGTGTGAAGCTTAACTTTGTATGTCAATTCCACAGATTCTAAGAGATTTGTGAAGGGGTCAGGATGGAGAGCAGGACCGGTAACATTCTATGGTAAGTCTCATGCCCATACCTTCCTGGTGTCCTTATTCTTTTTTATAACCAGCTTTTCATGTCCTCATGGTCCCTTGTTTCCTATGTCTTTTCTTTGCCTATCCTGGTTCTATATCTCAGGCAGAATGCATCATTTGTTTGACATCCAGGAAATTAAAATATTTAAGGGATTCTCAACAAATATCTGCATAACACAATTTAAAAATTGAATTAATGAATTAAAATTAACCCTTGTGAAATTTTTGTTTTAAAAAGTAAATTCAGAATAAGTAAATTTGGAAGGGAAAAAGGAGAAAAGTAGTTTCAAGTGTGAAGATGTTCTAAAAAGATTCTCGAAAGGTCAACATTGACAATGCAGTGAGCACTGTCATTATTTCTTTTATCTTGCTCTACAGTGGGTGAGGGGACACATTTTTCTTTCCTTCTTTTAACGATACTTAAAAGCAGTGTTCCAGTTTCACAGCCAGCATCACACAAGACATACAGTCAATCATAACCCCAAACAGGAAGGAGAGGGTTAGTTTTCACTTAAGTAAAGTTTAGTGAAAAGCCAACAGATCAGTGTGATTATGGTTAGATCAATGATGCAGAATTCTGAAAGGTTTTACACAAGCAGCAGTCTTAGGATGTAGCTCTAAGGAGCAGGTAGGTCAGGAAAAACATAAATGCAATGCCCAGCACATGTACCTCCCTTTGGGTCCATAAAGAACCTGACCAGATTGTCTAAAGGGAAGCCATTCTTGCCACAGGGACAGGGTTGAAGTGTTTGCATTTCCACTGAATGCATTTCAGCCTTGAGTTCGTCAGCAAAGGTTTTCTGCTGGTCAAAGTCACAAAAATTCTGGTCGATATCTTTTACGAGGAATGACAAATGTAAAAAGATAAACTCTACTGTGTCAAACTATATGGGCTTTTACTAGATCCCAAGCAAAGATTTAGCAATGTGTAGTCAGTTTCAAAGTCTTCTGCAAATTCACGGAAACAAAAGACTCTCACTGAAAAGATTCCTACACCAAGCTGGAAACTGTTATGTTCAAGCTATGGAAACCTTAGAGCTGTCCTTTTAGATATGCACTATTATAAGAACTTTTAAAATGAAGGTTTTGTAACTTAAATAAATGAGAAGCACATCAAAACATTCCTCAGAAAAGATCAATTTTGAATAATCTACCTGTGGCAGAATACTTTTAGGGCTTTTACTATCTCAACTTAAAAAAAAAATCCCAGGGACTTTTGTTTTTCATACAGAAACAATATAGTTTCATGGTAATTATCCCCGGCCTCTCCTCGAAACAGCAGAAAGAGTCACTCTTCACTTTACCTAGATGTATTCTAGACTATCTCTGTATAATCTCTAAAAACTGTGGCAGTGGGGTGCACTCTAACAGAAATTTGATTGAGAACCTACTTACTTTTTTGAGCATTAAAATAATTACAAACTCTTCATCCCTGTTAGCATGAACACTATTTTTGCATATGTCTTAAGTGAGGTTCTTACTTTTCTTTTCTTTTGACATCTGTGGGGCTGAGCCAAGAGTGCTTTCATCTTTTTCTTCTTTCTCTTCTTCTCCTTCCTCTTCCTCTCTTTCTCTTTCCTCTCCTTCCAAGTCTGAATATGAAATTTCAATATTTCTGTTACAATAAAATGATAAATAATTATAATGTATTATATCTCACCAACCTTGTTTTAAAATAATTCGTAGTAAAAGACCCAGTCTTATTTTTGGGGAAACGCAGTATTAGGAAGTCACATACAGACACCAAAGAGATTATGAAAGGGTCTGCAGTATATGCTGCATGGATTATAATCACAGCACATGTGACCTCGTGACCTTCACACAGCCACTTCTCTATGAAGTATGATTGTCTAAAATGTCACAAAACTATCTCATTCACTAGCATGTACAGCAGAATGAAAAACATATATTTGATACCTCAGAGCAACAAATTCTAGTTAAATATTTTCATTAACTGTAATTTTTTAAAATATTAGCATTTGCAAATACTTATCTTTATGCTGTTTTGCATGCACAAAACAAGTTGGTGCTGTATTACATCAGCTAAATAAATTGTACATAGGTATCCCCAGGTGCCAAAATAAATCCCAAGTTTCTTGTGTACATATAATACTCCTATATTCAAGATAATAGTGAAATAAAAATGACTTCTATACAAATGTCTAGTAATAAAGAAAAAGGAATACATTATACATAACCAAAATAGTGTTTAAATAGAATGTTTTTCATAGTTTTCCAAGCTTCAGTAGCTTTCAAAGAAAGATTTCAGGGGCTACACATCCTACAGAAAGCATCAAATCAAAAGGATTGACCATTAAGTTTAGTAGCATGATTCATTTTATCAACTTCCCTCAGTCTTCTAATACTCCTTTTCAAGAATTGTACAAACTGTGTGAGACTGTGCATGTATTAAATTACACCATTATACCATTAGAGGAAATACTTTCTATTATTCAGGCAAGGAATGATCTTTGCTCAACCATGACAGATTCACAACTAGCTGATCTAGAATTCTTGGTGTTGAACACAAGCCAGTCAAAACCTTCAGTGATGGAAATAATTATTTATAAAGAGTTTTACTGGAATAATATCCTGGGTCCAAAATAATATGAAATATTGGAGAGAGAAGAAAAATGTTGTAGTTATTTATTTACGAAAGTAAAGTAATTCCTGTTATGTAAGCACAAAACTATTTAAATTTAAGATAGAAATCATCTAATTTATGGCTAAAATTTTTTTAATTTAACTCTAGTTCCATGAATTGCATTGATTTATCTGTAAATAATAGATGTTCTCCTTCTGGATAAAGCAGGTCTACAAAGAAGCTGTCACACTGTTGTCAATACTGAAGGTACATGCAATGGATCAGAAGATAATTAGCTTAAGACTTCTTGTAAAATGTCTTATTGTTATCTTTATGCTCATCTCTATTGCTACACTCTCTTCCAAAGCTTTTGCTTCCATCTAAAAAACGTATTTAACTTTAATGTTTCTTATCCCAAAAAAAGTATGTCATAACTCTTAAAATGTCCTTTTATTATGATTTCTAGTAATGTAGTTTTAGAAAATTCAACATCTGCAAAATCAGTGATTCAACCAAAGAAGTTTAGAAAAATTATGTATTTTATCAATACTAATGCAGACAAATCAATTGCCAAAACAATCATTCCTAAACAAGAAATAAAATAAAACATATTGCTTTTTCGAACAGATATTGAAGTCGGGAAACAATTCATGCTTAGAACTGAAATATTAGTCACAGCACTGTGACCTCTCACCTTAAGTGATAAAATACACAGGTCAGAATTGACAGTACATACTCATGGCTGATCATGGCTGCTAGTTATTGATCAAAGGAGGGAAAAAAAGTACTTTACGGAAAAAAAACACACAAAAAAAAAAACATTGCTCTGAATTACAAACATCCATTCTCTTGAGACTCAGCAACTCTCTGTGTTTCTCCCTCTGGAACTAGAAGCAAGAAGTGAGTTCAGCCAGTATTTAATATCAAGTGAATGTGGTGTTTAATCAATAGTCTTCTGCTTTGTTCCTCAATGTGGAAAGCAGTGTCTATTCATTCAGCAAAGGTTAATGCCAAGGGTCAAGTGATTTCACACTCTCGATAGGATCCACAACACTGCAGTAGTTCAGATGCCTTAGACAATGATGACCCAGTTGGACTGATTTATTGCCACTCGAAGGCCCTGCTTAATACTAAAGTGCTCTCTTATGATAATACCTCAGGAAAATAGCACTGATAAAAGAGGAGGCAATAATTACCTACATTTTGAGGTAATGTCTTCATTTCTAACATCCTATAAAGATGTAAGGTTCATTTTAAATGATCTGCTTCTTGTATTAGCAAGCCATTTAAAAGATATATTAGCATCTTTTCTTAAGAAATACACCACAGAAGAATTCAGTAACCTTATGATACAAATGTAAATTATAAGTAATAGATGATTTAACATATATTTTAAATAATCCTTTTTTAATGTTTACTTATTGTAATATTTTTCATATGGGACAAGCAAAAGGAAAAAAATATTTGCAGATAGGAAGAAAAATATGACTTAATATGGTCAACTCTATTAAACAGGAAGACACAGTTTGCAATTCGATTTCTTTCTTTTTGACCAATTCTAGCACAAGACAGGCAGGCTGATCAGACATGCCCATATATTCTTTCTAAATGTGGTTCACTCAAAGCAGCATTAGTTGAGGTCATTGTTTTAAACCACAACACATTTGACTATGTCACTCCTTAATGTGTTAGCATCCATGATTATTATTCCTCAATGCCTCGTTCCAGATGTGTTTTACATAATGAAAGAAGTTCAAATGTCACCAGGAAAACAGTGTGAGAAGAATTAATTGGAAAGCTTATCATAGGCAAGCTATTTATAATCCAGCTTTCACTAATATATCTGTGGATGATGAATATAACAATCAATTAGTAAAATAAAATAAATTCTGCAAATTTATCTAAAGACATCCTATCATTACAAGTGGAAGGATATTTGAAACAGTTAATTATATTCCATTCTGGATGATTAGTTTGTAAAGCACTCTAATATAAATTTTTTGCCTTCTGTTCCCTCTTTTCACAGAAGATACAGTATTCAGTTTTCTTAATCCAAACTATTTCAAACAATAATTAATTCAGAAATTCTATTCAACCTATTTTAAACAACTACTTAAAAGTATATGTAAAAAGTTACAGATGTGAGCCCACACAGATGAGATAAAAAAAAAAACTTTTTGTATTTTTTAACTCAAGAAAACTTATTTTTCATCCTAATAACAGCATTTGCCTTAAAAACAAACAAAATGGGTAACAATCAGTCATTTTGATATGAACAACAATTTTATTGTGCAGCAACCACCTGTATGATGTCCAGAGGCCTGAATTTAATCTTTAATCAAACTTATCTTCAAAGGATTATGGTTTTTCTGAAATTCTTTCCCAATGGGAATGTTTCAATAGGTCATATATTTTATGACCTATAATAGAAAAAAATAAAGAAATTAATAACCAAGCTTTTGAAAATAAGACAAGAAGAGCAATTAAACAAACTAAATACTTTTGTTTATTCTTAGCAAAATAGCTTAGTGACCTAAACACCCTAAAGAAAGACTGTGAGTCGACAAGATTAGATGTTTTAAGAATCTTTCAAAAGTGTATTCTCACAATAACTTTCCCATACTCTGTCCTTCAGGCTAAAGATATCTACTGGGAAATATAATTCAATTAATTCATGCATGGATAAAACAAGTAACCTAAAAAGAAAGTCTGTACAAGCTAATTTTGCACTTCAAATACTACTAAATAAATTACAAATAATGTGACCATTTTGAATGACTAATAAAATAATTTGGATACTTTAAGTTTTGCAATTGTATTTAACATACATATAATAGCAAAAACAAAAACAAAAACTGTTATTTTGCCTAGTCATAGTAAGTATGCAATATAAAAAACTGTTCATATTTCAATATGACTGAGAAAACACATTTCAAGAGTGCATTTTTAATTTCAATAGCAATTATTTCTTCAAATCGTGCCAAAGTATTAAAAAAACAATATGTGTGGTCATTGTCTTTTTTCCTCTTTTTTATGTGTTCATATGTGTTAAAAAAAAAAGGGGGAGGAGGAGATGTATGAATCTCAGTTAATGTAGCCCTTATCTTAGAAATTTAAACAATATTTAGAACTTAAAAAAAATTAATGTCTCCTTTCAGCCTTGCACATTCATCAACTGTAATTCAAAACCCTTAATGCTTGTTTCAGTGCCTTATATGGGAATTATTATGGAAATTATCTTGAGCACTATGCTTGTCTCAATAAAAACATCATTTGGTCAGGATAGAAAACTTAATGGGGTGATTTCTTAATAATTGCTGTGAAGCACGTCTGTAGCTACCTCCCTCCAATATATCAATTTCAAAATACCTATATAGGAAAAAGGAAAAAGGAAAACCATTTCCTTCATATTTTCAAAATCGTTAGTCAAAGGTTTTCATGAAAACTTTATTCAAATGTTCAAACTATTATTGCAATGAATATTGCAGTATTATTTTGGATATTCTGATTAAATATTTTTTCTATAATAACATTCACTAACAGGTCACAAAATGATAATACAGTATGTTACCTTGTACAAAGACAACACAGTCATTTCACAAAATTAAGTAAATTTAGTACAGCATATTAACTATAGTAAGTAATAGTGTATAAACCCTTCTAGACTGTTCTAGATTCTTAATTTTGTAGCCATTTGAAAGATTAAAGTTTCACTCCATTACTGAATTCATGGGTTATCCAGTAGTGCAATGTATAGTAACAAAATGAGTATGTACCAAACTACAAATCTTATTTAGGTGTATTAAACTCAGCTTGGTTCAGGAATTTGACATAAAATCTCATGATTTCCAAATTTCAACATAAGCCAAATCCCAATTAAAGGTTTTCTTGGGGTTTTTGGGTTTTTTTGTTTGTTTGTTTGTTTGTTTGTTTTGGGTTTTTTTGGTATAATTTCCTTTCCAAAGGATTGTCCAGTATGGAATTAAATGAAAGAGTTTAAGTATTTATATATTTCCCTTTGTTCAAAATTCACTTTAAATATTTTTATTAATTATTTTATATGTACAGATAAAACTGTCCTTTATTCCAAAGACATTTTAAAAATCTCAAATATTGTCATATTAACCCATCAGTAGTTAGTCAACATTTATTATTCATTTTCAACATTTTTACAGATGACAAGTGTAAAAATAATTGTATTAAAGAGACCTTTTTTAAATCAGTGCAAACACCAAGAGAAGAGTAGTTTTTGGGTCATACTACTACTCATGAAAATTTTAATTTAAAATTATTGTAATAGCAATAAATAGTATATACCCAAAGTATTCAAAGGTTAAAATTGACAGAATTCACTGTGAAGTAAATCTTATTTATATCCCAACATAATGTTGTTCATGAGTTTTATGTTCTTGTTTTTAGATCAATAATTATCCACCTATCTAAATATATCCCAAAAAAGACTGCTAAAAAAAACCTTACTACAAGGACACAAACAAAAAAAGATTTGTCATTGTTTCCTTTCACCCAGTATAAGAAATTAGATAATCCATTCACATAATTGGATAAATCACAATCGTGTTGGGGTTTAGGAAAAGCTAAAGGCTTTTAGAGATAGCACTTTTTGGTTAACTAAAAATAAAAAACCATCACAGCATAGTTTAAATTTCAGTCCATAGTCTACTATGTTTATATATAACCTAAAAACCATAACAAATTGTGATACTCCACCAAATTGTATTATATGGAGCTAAAATATTTTTGAATATGCATTTCAACGATTTTCCTTTATTTTAGCTTACTTTTCAGGTATTGAATTCAAGAAAACAAAACCTTATATTTACAATGATTCTACATATTAGTATAGACAAAATTATATAGCAAAAACAATACCCAAATATTAGTGGTTTAACATAACAAAATTTTATTTCTAGCTCATACTACCTGGTCAACAGGTGGATAAGAGGTTCTCTTTATTGTGGAGAAACAGGGATTCAGGCTAATGAAGATCCTCTCAACACATGTTTCCATAATCACAATACCAGATGGGAGAGAAAGTGAGAAATCACACACTTCTTCTCACAACCCATTTGCCAAAGGTATACTTTATATACCTAACTTTGAGGAGCCAGAGAAGAACTGGAAATATTGGGGGATTGGCTCTAATTCTAACACAAAACCTTAACAAGCTCAGTAGGAAATGAAAATATATTTTATTTGATAAATAATGTCAATGAAAAAGTAATGTACACCCCCTAATAGGTAATGAAGTTGAGGATTTTTTCATATATCTGTTGGCCATTTGTTTGTCTTCTTGGGAGAAATATCTATTCAGGTCCTCTGCCCCTTTTTTAACTGGAAGCTTTGTTTTTCTGTTGTTGATGTGTATGAGTTCTTTTTATATTTTGAATATTAGCCCCTTATCAGAGGTGTTGGTGTGGTACACTTTTATACGATGGAATATTGGCCATAAGAAAAGATGAAATAGTGCCATTTTTGACAACATGGATGGATCCTGAAATTATTATGCTAATCGAAATAAGAAAGGAAAAGTCGAGAACCATGTGACTTTACTCATATGTGGGATATAAAACGGAAAGCAACAAACAAACAAGACAAACAAACAAACAAAAATCATAGACACAGATAACTGTTCATTGGTTACCAGAGAGTAAAGGGGGGGGAGGGTGGCAGAAGATGGTAAAAGGAGTCAAATATATGGTGATGGAAGGAGAACTGACTCTGTCTGGATGGTGAACACACAATGCAGTATACAGATGATGTATTATAGAATTGTACACTTGAAACCTATATATATTTTTAATAACCACTGCCACCCCAATAAATTTAATTAAAATTTAAAAATAAAACAGAAACATTATATATTTTTAAAGTAATGTATACCAAAATAGAAAATGGTAAAACAAACAAACAAACAAAAATTCTTAATGTATTTGGGCATTATTGAGTTATTGACATAAAATAAGCCCTTCTTAAAATTGGAGAATTAATGAATGAGTGACTGACTTTGAAAGTGAGTAAATAATCACAAAACTTTCTCACTAAGAAAAGGACAAGACATTCAGAAGGTAATTCTATTAGTGTATGAGAAATTGGCAAGGCAGGAAATTTAATGGAAAATCCAAAATTATGTATATACTAGCACAATAAATTACTTCTTTGGCATTGTGTGGATAAGTATGGGGAAATGCAATATTTTCCTAACTTGCTTTCCTTTTAAGACAATTGCCCACTGAATTAAACAAGTTTTCGGTCCAAATGTGTTATACTGTTCTCAATTATGCAGAAAATTTTAAAAATAAAAAAGAATAATGCCATATTTAGATATGTCCCAGCATTAGAGGGCTTTTTAGTCAGGAGACAAGCATGGGAACATCTGATTGTAATATAGAGTAAAATGAGATAAATGCAATAAAACAGATCTGAACTGGCCCCAAAACATGTATTTTGTGCCACAGGCATTTTATTTCAGCATTCTTCAAAACAAAATTTTTACAGCTCAAATAATAATTTATGCAGCTGAAATATTTCTTCTAATTGTAGAAGGAAAAATTATCCCATATCCTTTAACAAAAATGTAGCCTTAACATTCCCTATGTAAACTTGCAGAAAATTTTCTCAGTTTATAAGAAAAAAAAACAAAGGATGTTGACATTGCTTTATGATTATGTTTCTTGGTCTTTTTAAGAGTCTTCAAGTTACCTTTATACATATAGGTTTTATACACACACGCATAATTAACTTCTTTGATAAATATATATGAATACACATACATAATTAACTTCTTTGATATTTAACAATTTATACATGGACTAATTTCACTAATTTAAATGTGACTGACACTGGCAAATACAATAATTTCTCCATGTGGCAAATGGCCCTCATCAACGGTTCAAATTATCCCACTCTTGAAATAATTTCACATTCAGATTTTCAGTTTTTCTATCTGAATTAACATTTTTAAAAAACAGCATTTAATGTCTTCATTTCCGCATGTAAAATGTAATGATACTTATTCTAAAGAACACATTTGTTAGTTACCTCACAACTACCAACAACCAGTTCACAACATAGTGTGAACGATCCTTAACCATGTTTTAGAAAAAACATTAACGTAGGGGCTATTTTAAACATCCAACTCTGGGTAATTTTTAGACCACAGGTAAGACGGTGTGCCCTTCCAGATATCTTGGCAGGGCAGCTGAAATCCCATGCTGTATATTTCATAAGGCTCCTTCCATCTCTACAATTTCATGATACAATGCTGAATACTGCAAAGATGAAGTTATTCTGTGCCTTCAGCAATTACAAGCAAGGATTGTTGAAAAAAAGAGAATGCTGCAAACACAATGCAATGTTTAATATTGGGAGAGGAGGACTAGCTGAACTTTAAAACATATAAAGATATAAATGAAAACTTATTGCTGAGGCCATGCTGAGACTACCAGTTTAAATCTATATGCATGTTTGAATCAGCTTCAAATTCAGTAATGAAGCTGTGGAACACGACTTCAAATCTGAGCAAATACTGAACAAACAATGAGGCGCTCTTAAACTCTGGACGTATGTACCTAGACATCTCAATTTAACAGCCAGACATACATTAAACAGCATTAATAGCCAGGCACTTAATGGATCAATTCCCACTGTTTGTGCAATGTGGAAATAAAAAAGGTTTATTAAATGACAAGCTCTCCCTGGTTTGTGCTAATTAATTATACACCGCATCTGACTGCTAATTTAGTGGGAAAATGCAGGCCCAAACCACGGTTTCAACTTGAACTTTGCCTCAGCATCACCCAGTTCAGCACAGAGTGCCACTGCAACCCGCCTCTGAACGACACCAGTATTAAATTAGAGCACAAGGCCATCAATTTAATAAGTGCTGGAGCAGGTAATTTGAATAAGGACGTATTAGTATTCAACCAGTGCACAACTAAAAGCAGCTGACCTTTCAGACCAAAGAAGATCCTTGAACACATTCAGCTGAATCTGAGAACACAGTAATAATCTGACAGTGGTAAGAGTGCCAAGAGAGACGTTTACGATCCTGGACCCATTACTATACATCAGGCTCTCTATGGTAATATGCGAACAGTTTATATACCTCTGCCTCTCATTTTGCTCTCACTCCCTGCTGGGAAAGAAAAGAAATAGGAATAAAGCTTTTTTAAAAATTGTTATTCTCAATGACACATTTGGAAACTCTTATTATTTGGATTTATGATACAGACAACACAAAACTAATCAACGCACATGTAACTTAGATCTGAGACTCTATATAAGAAATCATCAATTTCCTAAATTGTAAGGCAAATTTAACATTAACAAAAATAAACTTGCATCTAACAGAGCAACAACTGCTGTGAAACAATTAGGAAACATAGCACATTATAGTGGATAAGAGCTTGGACCCAGGAGTAGGAATAGAACTGGGTTTGAATTCCTGCTCTGTCACGTGCCCACCATCAAATCTGCAGGAACCAAATTCATTGAATTTAGCTCAACAGACATTTATCGAGTTCCATTGTGTACAGTACTATAAGCCCTAAGGTTATAAAGATGAAAAAGATTTGATCCCTGCTTTCAAGGAGATCAAAATCCAGCTACAGTGACAGAAACATACACTATTAATCACAATACAGAGTGAGAAGTGCTTTCAAGCACAAAGAACAGTGATCAATTTTGCCTGGTGGTTTCCAGGAAAGGTTCTCAGACATGGCAATAGCTGTGCTGGGCATTATGCACATTTCACCGGCAAAGAGTATGGAATGATATCTGATGGGAAGTATTAATCAAATGGAAAAACTATTGCATTGGGAAAGGAAGACACACTGGGTTTGTTAATAAATACAGTAGATTCATTTGGTTGAAGGGTATGTTAAGCTATAATTATGTGACCCCGTACACTTGAAAATAGTTTCTCTGTAAGTAGAAATAGAATGCATTAGTGGATAAGAACAAGATGTATTAGTAAAATTAGGACCCTAGATTTGAAGGAAGAGGTTAGAATGTTTACTTTCTTGGCCTCACAAAAATGATGTAGGCCAGAAATATATCTGGATTTCTACCCAACAGAAGGGAATGTGCAACTAAGACTAAACAACTACAGTTTGGTTATGGGGTCCCCTCCCTAGGCTGACTGCTATGCCATACTCCCTCTCTCTATTCTTACACTGAGTGCGGAGAGTAGGAAAGATTTTAATATAGATCTTGAATCCACTTTATTATTTTTAAAAATTGTAAACTTTGACACATTACCTACTATACTTACAAAATACTTCTTCCACATTCCACCACCAGTACTGATATTTATGCAGCATACACTGGTGCTGCTTTGCTGATTGTTTACAGCTGCATCTGTTATAACATATATATATATATATATATATATATATATATATATATATATATATATATATATATATATATATATATAAACTTGTCCATGCCTCCCAGATAGTTTATGCCCCAGGAATCCCATTACTAATCTTGTCTTTGCCTGGAAATGCCCATTGTCAACAGTTCTCCAAAAATCTGAGTTACCTATTAAAAACATGCTATCCCTCTATGTTACTCCCTTTTTAAATGATAGCTAATGCTAAAAGTGGTTTTGTACCAATAGCTGCTAATAAATTCATGTGTGCTCTTTTCAGTTAACTTTTGAAAATTGCCTTCTTTGTGATGCAAAGCTGAACCAAAAGAAATATCAGTAATGAGAGTCTTTTAGAAACCTACAAAATCATGTAGCAGCCTTCTATCACAGCCAATAAAAGTAAAACTAGAAGAAGTGAAGGCTTGGACTAGAATAGTGGCATGGAGAGGTGATGGAGAAGAGATGACATTCATGAGACTGGACTTCAGGACAATTGAATTTGGAGGATAAGGTAGAAGTCATGATAAAGGGTTTGAGTGACTGACAGACATAAAAATTCAGTTAATCAAGATGAAGAATAAAGGGAAATGTATAGGTTTCATAAATTTCATGAACCATTCAAGAGAAATTCTAGATTTTACTGACCTTATTTTTTCCTATCCACTAAAATATAACAGTAAGAAAACAGTTAAGTTTTCAAAGATTTTTCAGAGGTAACTTTTAGCAGAATTGTAAGAGATAAGCAAGTGATATTTGGGGCACTCCTTAAGAAAACTCTATATCTTTTGAGTGGTATAAGAGCAAAATGAATCCATCACATAAAATGTGACCGACATCCTCTTCACAACATTCTGAACATGATGCATCATAGTACAAACATCAGGATATCTTAAATAACTGCCATTATCATCTTTAGTGATAAGTTACAAGGTGGAAGGAAAACACCTCACTAGAGTATTGATTTTCAATACTATGCAAGAAAATAAAGGACAGAACTTTAACAGGTAAAGTAGCATAGATAACAAATACATTCAATGTTACACTTACTTATTTTTAAGCCTTTATTGATAACAGTCATATCATCAAGAGAAGTATAGGCAGATGAAACCAGCTCTAATTTAAGCAGAAAATAAATTTGTTAAAATGATATTGGGTTATAGAGCATATAACACGGAGTTCTACAGGAGCCTCCAAATGCAATAGGTAATGTGTGGAAATGGAGTGACAACCGTTGAGTGAGTTTTGCAGTTGGCAGTGAGAAGCGGCCCCTTACGGCAGAGTCATCCCAATCATCCCCTCTCTTCTTCATCTTTGGTGGTAGCATTGATCTCTGTTAGCAGAAACCTCCAGCAATAAAAAGAACACATATATATATATATATATATATATATATATATATATATATATATATATATATATACACATACACATACAGACTTCGAAGAGAACGTTATTTACATCCTAACAAAACAAGTCAGATGACCGATAACATCACAGATGTTTTGATGTCCATTCATGTGCTGAGGATACAAAGAAGCCCAATGAGCTATATCCACAAAGTACTGAACCTCCTTGGCTGCTTGTGTCTTTGGTGGAGAAGTGGGAGTAGGAGGAAGCCACCTTAAACACAGGAAAGAAAAAAATAGCTGAAATTTTAACTCATGTTTAAATGGCAATTACAGGATGGAATGAGACTTCAGAATCTCTAAAAGAACTAAACAGAAAGATATTCTGCCCCTCTTCCAGGGGGTCTTCATCAAGTGTTCATGAAGAATATTAGAGGAAGACCAGAAGAGATGAGAGAAGCCCACCTTACTCTGAGGCACAGGTGTGCGGGTCCTGCAGAAGGCTGGGGGCAGGGAAGAGGAGAACTGAGGGAAATGTTCTAGGATCTCTGGGCCCTATATCATGAATACTGGGAGTTAAAGAGGAGCTATTACAGATCCTAGTGACATTAAAAAGATGATAATGAGATATCATGAACAACCTTATGCAAATAAGGGTGATAATTTAGATAAAATGAACAAATTCTTTGAAAAACTGACATAATAAAATATATAGTGATGGAAAAAGAACTGACTCCGGGTGATGATCACACCATGTGATATACAGATGTTATATTATAAAATTATACACTTGAAATCTATGTAATTTACTAACCATTTTCACCCCAATAAATTTAAGAAATAGGAAAAAAATAAAATAAAAATTAGGAAAAAAAAAGAAAAAACAGACAAAAACTGACATAACAAATAGAAAATCTGATCAGCACTATATTAAAAAAAATTCATAATTCAAAACTGTCCTATAAGACTTCCATTCCTAGGAGACCATGATAGAGTAACAGGGCCCAATCTCCACCTGACCCCCCAAAAGTAGATGGAATTATCACAGATTGCACAGGCCTGAAAAATATTTGTGTTCCCATCAGTCAGTGTGGAAAGACCTCATAATTCATGTTGCAACAAATTAGAATCCTCAGAAGGTTATCTTCTAGAAATAGAACTAAATTAGCCCCACACTAATGGATGCTCTGGAGCCTAACTAATAAAGCATAAAAGCAAGCCTCCGATGAATCAAAGTGATCCCAAAGAACTTAACTGCATGACAGTTTTCACACAATACTATAAGGAATGTAACAAATTCCACAGCCTACAACAAGAAATTCACAATGTCTGGCACCCAATAAAAGTTATCAGAGACTGGAAAATATGACCAATGGGCAAGATAAAAATCAGTAGAAACAGATCCATATATGATAGAATTAGCAAACAAAGATCTTGAAACAGCTATTATAAATACCCTCAACCTGTTCAAGAATATAGAGAAAAACATGATGAGGAGAAATATAAAAGGTACTGTCAAAACTGAACAAAACAAACAAGAACAAATAGAACTCCTAGACATGAAAACTACAACATCTGAAATTAAAAGAACAAAAAACAAACAACAAAAAACTAGATGAAATTAACAGCAGATTATAAACCACAGAAGAAAATATCTATAAACTTGAAGATAGAAAAAACTATCACATACGAAGCACAAAAGGAAAAAAGACAGCAAAGAAATGCACAGACCTCAGTGACTTGTAGAACAACAGTAAGTGGTCTTATACACTTGTAATTTCAGTCTCACAAGGAGAGGGGAAAAGAGAGAGAAATATATCTAAAGAAAGAGTGGTCACACATTTTCCAAATTTATAAAAATTACAAAAGCAGGTCTAAAATTTTCAATGAACTCCAAAACAATAAACATAAAGAAATATATATAGACACATTATAATTAAATTGCTAAAAGACCAGTGATAGATAGATGGAGATGATCTTAAAAGCACTCGGGGTGGGGAAAAGAAGAAACAATATGTACAGAGGAGCAAAAATAAGAATTATAGCGTACTTCTCACTAAAAACCAGAAGAGGGTAATATCTTTAAAATACTGAAAGAAAACTATAAAGTTAGAATTCTTTACCTATTGACACTATCTTTCAAAAATAAAGGTGAAAAGAAGACTTTTTCAAACAAACAAACAAAAAGGTGAAAGATTCATTTGCAATTAGACCTGCACTACAATAATTCTTTAAGGGAGTTTTTCAAAAAGAAGAAAAATGATACCATATGAAAATTTGGAAACACAAAGGAATGAAGAGTACAAGAATGGTAAATATGTGGGCATATATAATAGCTATTTTTTTAAATCACTTTTAAAAATAAGTAACACGTTAAAGAAAAAAAAATAATGTAGGGTATGTGAAATATGTTGAAATAAAATATACAACAACAATTGCATAAAGGATAGAACAAATGAAAGTATCCTGCTATAGAGTTCTTTCGCTGTACATGAAGAAGTATAATATCATTTGAAGGTGATGTGTTAAAGATTTATATTATAAACTCTAGAGCAACCACTAAATGAAAATAAAAGAGAAGTACAGCTTATAATCCAATACCATAGATAAAATAAAATAATAAAAAATATTTGATTAACTCAAAAACAAGTAGAAAAAAGAAACATGGAACAAACAAATAAAACACAAATAGCCCTTATATCCTTCACACAAAAAATAACTCAAAATGGATCATAGACCTAAATGCAAAACACAAAACTATAAAACTACTGGAGGATTAACAGGAGAAAATCTAATGACCTTGGGTATGGCAGTGACCTTTTAGATACACCACTAAAGGCACAACCCATGAAAGAAATAATAAGTTGGACTTCATTAAATTTAAAAACTTCTCTGTAAAAGACACTTCACAAGAATGAGAAGATAAGTTATAGATTGGGAGAAAATATTTGCAAAAGATACATTTGATAATGGATTGTTATCAAAAATATACAAAAAAAAAAACAACTCTTAAAACTTAACAATAAGAAAAACAAACAAAAAATGGGCACAAAACCTGAACAGACACCTCACCAAGGAAGACATACAGATGGCAAATAAGCATATGATAAATGATCCACATCGTATGTCATTAGCAATACAAAGTAAAATAGCGAGTAGTACTGCACACCATTAGAATAGCCAAAATCTGGAACACTGACACCACCAAATCCTGGCAAGGATGCAGAGCAACAATTGCTAGTGGGACAGCCACTTTGGAAGACAGTTTGGTAGTTCTTACAAAATTAAACATACTCTTACCATATGATCAAACAATCATGCCCCTTGGTATTTAAACAAAGGCATTGAAAACTATGTCCACACAATAACCTGCATGAGATGTTTATAGTATCTTTACTCATGTTTGCCAAAACTTGAAAGCAACCAAGATGTCCTTTATTGCTGAACAGATAAATAAACTGAGCTACATCCAAATAATAAAATCTTATTCAGCACTAAAAAAACCAGAGCCACCAAATCATGAAATGACGTGGAGGAACCTTAAATACATTTAGTTATGTGAAAGAAGCCTATCTGAAAAGGCTACAAATTATGTAATTCCAACTATGTGATATTCCATAAAAGGCAATACTATGGAGCTGGCAAGGGGATCAATGATTGTCAGGGGTTGGGAGGGAGGAATGAATGAGTGGGCAGAGAAAAGAGGACTTTTAGTGTAGTGAAGCTAGTCTACAAAATACTGTGATGGTAGCTACATGTCATTGTACATTTGTCAAACCACATAGACTATATGGCACCAGGAGTGACTCCTGGTATAAGCTATGGACTTTGGGTGATAACGATGTGTCAATGTAGGTTCATCAGTTATAATAAGTGTACCCCTCTGGTGCAGGATGTTGATATTGTGGGGGGTGGGGGACTGGGGGGTTGTGGCAGGGAGGATATAAGAACTCTCTCTGTAGTTTTTGCTCAATTTTGCTGTGAACCTAAAACTGCTCTAAAAAAAAAGTCTACTTTAAAAATTAGAAAGATAATAGATTTAAATCTGATCATATAAATAATTCTATTAAATGCAAATGGTCTAAAAGCCTAAAATAAAAAGCAGAGTTGTCAAATTACATTTTGAAAAGCAAAACCCAACTAAACACTGCATACAAGAAATCTACTTTATATATAATTACACAAAGAAGATAAAGGGTTGAAAAATGAATCATAAGAAAGCTAGGGTGGTTATGTTAATGTCAGACAAAGTCCTTTTCAGGACAAGGAATATTACCAGATTAAAGAAGAATATTTTATAATGACAAAAATGTTAATTCATGAAGAAGACATGATAATCCTAAGCATGAATGTGCCTAATAATAGAGCTTCAAAGCATATGAAGGAAAAACTAACAGAACTGAAAAGAGCAATAGAAAATGCTCGATTTTACTTGGAAATGTCAATGCTCCTCTCTCAGCAATTAATAAAAGTAGTAGATGAGGGTAAACAGGATCAAATATATGGTGATGGAAGGAGAACTGCCTTGGGGTGGTGAACACACAATATGATATATAGATGATGTGTTACAGAACTGTACTCCTGAAACCTATGTAACTTTATTAACTATTGTCACTCCCAATGAACTTAAATAAATAAATAAATAAATAATCTACTGGACTTAATTGAGACATTAACACTTCACCTCAAAATAACAGAAAACATGTTATTTTCAAGTACACGTGGAGAGAGTATTCCACAAGATCCACTATCTTCTTGGCCATGAAACAAATCTCAAAAATTTAAAAGGATTAGAATCATACAAAGTATGTTTTCTGAGTCTGGCAGGCAGAATAATGGACCCCCAAAAATGTCCATCTCCTATTCTCTTCAGTCTGTTAATATATTTGGTTACATAGAAAATAGGAATTAAGGTCATCAATGGAATTAATGTTGCCTTAAAATAAGGAGAGCATCCTGGATTTTCCAAGTGGACCCAATGTTATTTACAAGGTCCTTAAAAATGGAAGGAGGAAGAAAAGGGAGAATCAGAAAGATAGCAACCTGAGGACTCCACCCAACATTGTTGACTCTCAACATAGAAGAGGCCCATGAGACAAGCATTATGAGAAGGCTCTAGAAGCTGGAAAGAGCAAGGAAATGGATTCTCCCCTAGTGACTCCAAAAATAAATACAGCTGTGCCATCATGCTGATTGTAGCTCAGTGAGAGACACTTCAGAATTATGAACTACTAAACTAAAAGATAATCAATGTGTGTTGCTTTAAGCCATAAAGTTTGTTGTTATTTGTTATAGTAGCCACAGAAAATGAACACAATGGCTATGATAGAATTAAACTAAAAATCAATAAGAGAAAGTTATCTAAAATAGTCACTAAACTTTTGGAAATCAAGCAACACACTTCTAAATAACCCATGGGTCAATGAAGAGAATTCCAGAAAAATTGGAAAATATTTTCAACATAATCATAAAGAAAACATAGTATACAAAATTTGGGAAAACAGAAATTAAACAGAAGTTCTACTCCTCAATTTACCCACAAAATGAAAGCATATGCTCACAGAGGACAGCTGCAAGAATGATTATGATGCCCTTATTCAAAAACTAGAAACAATCCATCAAAAAGAGAATGGTTAAATGAATTGCAGCATATTTATACAATTAAATATATTTGTCAACAGCAAGAAATGAACTACAGATATTCAAAAACATCCTGGATAAATCTCAAAGCAAAAGAACCCAGACACAAAATACGTACTTCTATGATTCCATTTATACGAAGTCCATGAACAGGCAAAACTAATTTATGGTAGTTGAACTGAGAAATTGTTTTCCTTTAGTGAAAATATAATATTGTATTGACTCGAAAGGAGCACAGGTGATGTAAACATTCTATATTTTGGGTTGGGGGAGGGAGGCAGTTGTGGTCTCCAGGTATATAAAATTGTCAAAACTGATCAAACTAAACATTTAAGATGTATATATAATGTTAAGTACATAAATTATACCTCAACTTTAGGTACCACAGAATCTTTGCAAGGGATACAGAACCAAGTCAAAAACTCTATAGCCAAGAACAATGCTCACCACTTCCACTTCACACATTTCCCAGCTCGGACCAGGAATACAACCATCATTGGGCTGTAGATGCAGCCACTGGAGACACCATTAAGACTGCCTCCATAAAGTGAATGTAGTGATACATCCGTAATCATCATCTCCTGAGTAGGTTTTACAATGTCTCTCCTTAATCCCTTTACCATCTTTTTGCCAAAGACTGGTGAAGGGATCTGACTGGCAGCACCTAGGCCCTGTCCACAGAAGAAAGGCTCAGGAAGTGAATATGTGGAATTTTCAAAAAGCAAATTCCACCTCTTACAAAGAATCCTTCACGTATAGGAGGAGACTTCAGACACTGAGAGTCAAGAAGACTAACAAATATCCTCCAAACTCTCTTATACCTGTGTCATATACCATGGTGAAAACACTAACCACCTAAAGTTTAAGACAATTTTTAAAATAATAATTGTTCTAGAGACCCAATGGTAAATGTGAACACTACTGTTACGGAGAGTTTCTGTATCAAACTTGCCTGCAGCCCTGGTTCGTTTTGGTGCAGTTCGACCTCTCTTGGGAGCTGAGGATATGGTTCTTTAAACCCTGCTCAAACCTATTTCAAGCTACCAAACCACCCAGCTCAGAGGTAGCTGAATTCCTCATTATGTCTTCTTTTCCCTACTCATCGTTAAGAGGTTTTACCTCATTTCTAGCTTCTTGAATATATCTAGTCCTGCCCAGTCCTGTGACCAACCCTAACCTGAGATGAAATTGTAAAAATTTACCTTGCCTGCTCTCTGATACTCAGCAGTGGATCATGATCTCTGCTAGGGACTCTTCTGAACCTCACATCTCGTCTCCACTAGCTGTGTGGAAGCCGTTTTTTGTTTGTTTGTTATTTTTAGTGTCAGGTATACAAAACAATGTAACAGTTAGACATTGACACCACTCACAAAGTGATAACCTCTCTCCCCCATTCTACTACGCCTCTAACATCAAATATAGCTATTACAATTCCATTGACTCTATTCCCTATGCTGTACTCCATATCCCGTTACTACATATATCATATATATATATATATTATTAGGATGTTGCAAAAGCAATTGTGGTTTTTGCAATTATTTCTAACCTTTTAAACTGCAATTAATTTTGCACCAACCTAATAAATGACAGTTGACATTCATTATTATTCAGCTTCAGCTTCAGGTGTACACTGCAATGGTCAGGCACCTACACTGTCCATCAAGTGGTCTCCCTAATAAGACAAGTGCCCATCTGACACCCTACAAAATCTTTACAACATTATTGATTACATTTCCCAAACTGTCTTTCATATTCCCATGGCAATATTGTGGCTACCAATTTGTGCTTTACAAAACTAAGGGCACTCTACTTTGAACGTAGTACTGATAACTCTATCCCTTTTCTGAGCCTAGGGTAACTTTTCTAAAAAGTAGAGTTCAGCTTTCTCTTTGAACTGTCTGCTAAAACCCTCCTGTTGCTGACTATAAGCATAAAATACCTACAGCTGTCAGCAATATCTTGAGGACACTGTGTAGTTTTCATAAAAGCAGTTGAGCCTCTCAAATAGAGCGTGAGTTGTGTCCTTTGGTCCCTTTCATATCCCTCCTCCTCCTCAGCAGCCATAGCCAAGCCTAGTTACATTCAAAGACAGGATACTACTACATATATGACATAATCCTTCCGTGGCTGTTTTTGTTTGTTTGTTTTTGTTTTGACTTTTCATTCTTTGACCACTTAACTAATGACTTTCCACCAGGGCTGCACTGAGACCCCACTTTCTCCAGGGGATGTTTGAAAATGTGGAGTTATTTATTTGTAACAAATTGATGGGGGGATGCTTCTATCATTTACAGAGTGTATCAGAGATCCTAACTGTCCTGAAATGCTCAACAAAGTTAAACAATAGAAGAACTGTTCTACTCCAGATGCCAAGAATCACTGCAGAAGTTAAGGATATGGGCTTTTTAGTCAGAAAAATCCCAACTCAAGTCCAGCTTCCAACAAACTTCATCTCGGGAAGGATATTAAATATCTCAGCATTAGTTGTTTTTTAACTCTGCTTAAGAATAAATTAATAGTATTTAACTCACAGGTTTTAAAGGAAAATTGAGCGACCATATTTAGTTGCTTAGCAGAATGTCCAGGATGTAAGAAAACAGTAAATATTAGTCATCATTAATAGTGGTACTAGCAATAATGGTAGTGTTAGGTTTAAAAGGCAGACATGAAAAGTATCAAAAAAATTTTACATCTAAATTTCAGTTTAGAAAGACAGAAGGGATTCTGGATGTCAAGTATCATATGTATGTTGTTCCAATTTGAGAAAAACATATAGTTGTTTCTTGAATCCAAAGTTAAGAAGAATGCAATACTATCCTTTAGGCTTCAAACGAATATTCTTCTTTATTCAAACTACTAGTTATGTTAATTAAAGAGGATTACTATTTGGTCTTCTTTTGTTTTCCACATGTTCAAAATCAGTAAGACCATCTTTAGAAAACAAGAGCTGTAGCTTCCATTGCACTCATCACCTTGCATACCCAAATAAGAAAGCCATCACAATGGTTCAAATATACAGGTGAACATCAGATTCCTATAATATCCATATCGAGATCTAAGAAAATGCTAGATGTATTGATTTTTTTTTTTTAAGTTGAGAGTAAACTGTGGTCTTTGAGTGATTATGATGTGTCAGTGTAAGTTTATCAATGGTAATAAACGTACTACTCTGGGGAGAGATTTTGATAAGGGGGAAGGCTAAGGGTATTTGGGAAATTTACAGAGATTTATGGACCTTCCTCTCAATATTCCCGTGAACCTAAATCGGCTCTAAATAACAAAATCTGTTTTAAAAAATAAAGCAGTTATATTAAAACATATTGAATACTGCTTTCATGGCATGGGAAAGAGCTTGAAAAATAATTGTCATTATACTTATAGAGACACCACCTAATTTTAGAGCATGCCCTTTCCATGTGGTATGTTCCTAAAAGAAAAGGGCACATTACTTGATTTTTCTATAATTCTTACAAGCATTGCATGAAAAAGAAACATGAACAGGGCATGACTTATTCATGAATGGCACCCTTGGCCTGATACCGGGCAGCAAGCACGCTGTCATAGGCACAACTTACTGCTAGAAATTGATAAAATTCCCTTTGCTCCAATTACTAAAATTTCTTTTCTCCATTCCAAGCAAAATTGATTCCAAGCATCAAGAATTTTCTCCAATTTCATCATCAACTATTTTTAATTTAAACATTAAATGCATTTCCTAAAAGAGGACAAGTATATGTACAATCCATTTTATTTATTAAAGACATACAATTTCAGCAAGTACCATCACTTATACTATAACACCTAGTTTAAAACTCAGTACTGCATAATGCTATACCTGCCAATCCTGGATGAATAAAGAAAGAGACAGTAGGGACAGAATGCATGGTATTATTTAAGGCCAAAAATACATATATGTCAAACTTGAATATATAAAATATCAATCTGCAGTTATAGAATTATATTAATATTTTTCATATAAAATACGATGCCTACTTGAAATGGAATGAACTTAGCACACAGAATATTTAAACATTATTATGATAAAGGAGACATTTAAATCATCTATATTTTTCCTATCTTCAGTAACTTTTTCCTAATTAAAAGCTTCCTGACACAGACTTATGTTCATAAATTAGTAATTTTCTAGGGTCTTTTCCCTTTACAAATTACTTTCTCTTTGACACTTAAATCTTTCAACACCACTCTCTCATTCTTGACAAGTGTGCAGAAAACTATTATTATTATTGAGAATAAATTGACTCATCACTACATAGCACAAAAATGTATATATAGAATATGCACATGCATGTATATATTTGTCATTTGCTTTATAGAAAAAAACAGATTTGAAATTTCATTTACCAGGATTGCATTGCCTTATAGATACTCTTACTCTTGTGATTCACCATTAGTCTTGTACCCTCAAAAGCACAATATGGGCCTGACACCATTTAATGTGATTTAAAGGAATCAAAGCTAAGTATTTCCAAAACTTCAAAAACCAGTAATAAAAACAGAAAGGTAATAATAATACTCTGAATTAGAGTTCTAGGATATCTGATGGACCCTCTGGCAAAGTACAAGCAATAGAATTTTTTCCTGCAAAACATTTGGCTATAAGCCTCAAAATAATGTTTTAAGTTTCCTCTCTACTTCTTTTTACACTCATTCCATTAAATTACTATTTGTTAATAATTACATAACTACATATGGCCCTGAACAAGCTGCTGTGGTTGCCACAGAAGCTCTTCAGAAGAAAAACTGATTATATCAATATGAACAACAACATGAAGAAACTGCTAAGAAATTAAATTCATCTAGTGAGATAGTCAGAAGAGTTGAGTATATTTTGCTATTGCTACAAACTGAGCCATGCTACTGTGTATTTATTTTAATATGGCTTAAAAAATATGTATAGACTGATGTGGGAAATCACTTCTAGTTTCACTACTGTCTTTGTTACTTGGATGGAAACACATCAATGCATTACAGTCAAATTTAACACGTAGCATTTGGAAGAAGAAAGGAACATGAAGGGGAAAAAAGGAAAGAGGAGGTGAGGAAACAAAGAAGAGAAGAAAGGCTGGAAGAAACTGACATTTTGTAGACATTACCTCCATTGATTCACATAAGAATCCTCTAAGTGAGACATATCACTGTCCATACTTTACACATGAAAAAAACCTAGCTTGGAAATATTATTTTCCAAGGTAAATATATAACAGAACTGGCATTTAAATCCAGGTCTTTGCTGAATCCAAAGTCCATGTTCTTTCCTCGTCCCCAGGATACCTTCTTCTACCACATAGTTTTTGATTTAGGAATAATATCAACACATGCTTAAAACCAAGTTCTGTCCAGTGGGGAAGGTTCAACTCCTTCCGATAAATCCTGCTTTAGGTGGTCAGTTGACTACTGGATATGTGCCTAACCATTCAACAGATAGCTTTTCCTTCTCTGACCACAGTAAACGACAGGGAGATTTCTCACCTTCTAGTTAGTATCCATTAGCAAGCAACACTCTGGAAGCCTAGTCCTCAAAAAACCACAATGCAACAAATGTGTTGAAGATAATATATGGCAAAACTATAGAATGCCTTACCTCCTGCTTTTTTCTTCCTCTAGGTTTGTCACCCATTGTTATTTATAATTTATAATACTATTGTAAATGTGAAACTCTATTGATGGGGATAAAGCCTGTGCCAGAAAGGTCATAGACTTAGTTCACTTCCTGTGCCTTAAACAGTTCTTTGATTCATTAGCTTTTTAAAAAATTAATCAGTTAGTCTTTTTGAGTGCCTAAGTGAGAGAAAAACCTGTCAAATATTAAGGAACTATTGGAATATTTTCATACATATAAGAAATATATAAACCTAATTAATATTTGGCTAAGGTAATAAACTTTAACATTGTAAAGAACTTTTGTCCATAAAAAATGGAACGCTTCTATTGAAATTGATTTAAGTCAAAGTGTCACAGACCTCAACATCAAAAGCAAAATCAAATTACTTGTTCAACATTTTGAGTTTGGTCTAGGTGAAACTACACATATTACTACAAAAAACACTATTCCTAACACTAACATTGGGCTCATAACCTGGGGTGAAACTGTCCCCCTAGCTGGCATAATAAAAGGTGGAGGGAAGTGGTTGTTGTATATCACCGCAGAAGTGGAGTGATATATACAATTACTTGAAGCGGACTAGGGGGCACACAGTGATAATCATTCTTACAATGTGCAGGACAATCCTTTACAAGGAAGAACTACCCACCCCAAAATATCAATAGTACAATGTTAAAAACACCACAATTTCATTAAAACAACAGCAACAAAAACAGAACATTTTTAGTTCAGTCAATAATGTTTTATTTGGTTTTCACAGTATTACAAAATAAATTTGAATAGACCATGTGCATGCAATACAGGATGACAGACACCTACCAGTCTATTTTCTTAAACCTATTTTTGTGACTCAGTTACCTGTCAGTGCCCAGAGGCACTTAAATTTGACAACCACTAAATCCTAATCATTGTACAATCATGTAAATGGGTGGCTCCATCCAGGGTAGGTATATGGTACATTCTCTAGAACTCTTTTAGTTCTGGACATGTATTTCAACACAGGTCTTTTTCCTGGTTAGAACTCAGGAAGGAGAACAGAAAAGCAACATATGCCTGAATAATATGCAGATTTAAGAAAGTTATTTTTAAAATTGGTGTTTCCATGGATCATTTTATAGTAGTTCAGTCTCCAAAGACCATATACAAGAGATCTACAACTGTGCTTGAATTGTTGATGTTGGTGGATTTCTCTTTGTGATGTCTTAAGATGAACAGCCAGGATTGATCAGAAGCAATGAAACCCCTAAGGCTTCCACATAGAAAGAGTAAACATGTATATGTTTTCTACTGTGTCAATTCAGGTTTAGCATTTACAAATGTAAAACTATTTGGTTTTATCTTTGAACTTCTAAAATAAGAATCATTTAGTGAAAAAAGTGTACTTCTAATCAAGATGACAGAGTTCGGTAAACACTGAGTTTGCCTCCTCTCAAAACCACATCAAAATTAAAACTAAACTATAGAAAAATCATCATTGAGAATCATCTCAAGTCTTCCTGAACAGCAGTCCTATAACTAAGGAAATACAGAATACCGATACCGTGTTTCCCCGAAAATAAGACCTAGCTGGACCATCAGTTCTAATGCGTCTTTTGGAGCAAAAATTAATATAAGACACGGTCTTATTTTACTATAAGACAAGGAATATAATATAATATAATATAATATAATATAATATAATATAATATAATATAATATAATATAATATAATATAATATAATATAATATAATATAATAATATAATATAATACTGGGTCTTATATTAATTTTTGCTCAAAAAGACGCATTTGAGCAAAAGATGCGGGTAGGTCTTATTTTCAGGGAAATTCAGTAGGAGGCTCAGAGATGTAGAATAGGCTGTCCCAACATCCACGTGTGCTGGTTAAAAATCAGAAAGGATATCTCAGCAGCAGAGGTCCCATTGAGGAGCAAAGGGTCCCAGCCCCACATCAGTCTCCAATCCAGGGTTCCAGTGATAGGAAAAGAAGTTCCTAAAACTTATGGTTGCAAAAACCAGTGGAGATTGTGGCTAAGTGAGACTGAAGGCTGCTGGAATCCCAGAATTCCTTTTAAAGAGACTGTCCATGGACTTACTCACTAATGGACTTACTACCTCTGAGCTCTAGCCCTGGGGCAGCAGCTCAAAAGGCATCAGAAATATACAAGAAGGAATTGAATTGTCTGGGTTTAGGGCAAGGGCTGGAGGGGCAGCTCGCTCCAACACCAAAGCACTGGCAGAAGCCATTTTTCTTTGTTGAGCCCACCACCCACTTAGCCTATACAGACAGGCAGGTGCCATGCCTGGGTCTCTATCAAAATAGCTAATACCATACGCCCACCCTGGTGAGTCCATGAGACCTCAGCCCACCCAATTTCAGAGCCCACCCAAGCCACTTCCAGTGACTTTTCCATACAAACGGCCTGTCTTGGCTCATGCTGCAGACTTTTCTAAAATCTCTCAAAGGTTCACAAAACCCAAACATCAGGCCTTGGCAGACCCCATACTTCTTGATAAGCATCCCCAAGCCTGGCATTAGGAGCAGCCAGCCTCGATTCACAGGTAAGCCTCTTTCAGGCACATCCAAGCCTAGCACAAGTGACAACTATCTGCAGATGACTTTGTAGCTTATACCAAGTGGCCCTGGACAGGGCACAGACAGTGGTCGACCTTCCTGAAGAAGAGCCCCTCCCAAGAAGTGATACAATCCTCTGCTTCCTCTAGTCTGCTGATGATTCCTTCTAGTACATTCTTCATTTCAGTTATTGTATTCTTCACTTTTGACTGGTTCTTTTTCATGGTTTCTATGTCTTTCTTTATTATTTATTTAATGCTTGCTATCTTTTTGTTGAAGTCCTCACTAAGTTCCTTGAGCATCCTTATAACCAGTATTTCGAACTCCAGCTCTGGTAGGTTGTTGCTTGCCTCCATTTCATTTAGTTCTTTTTCTGGAGTTTTCTCCTATTTATTTGGGATGTATTTCTTTGTTTCCTCATTTTGGCTGCCTCTCTATGCTTGTTTCTATGTATTAAGTAGATCTGCTATGTTTCCCAGTCTTGTCAGATTGCCTTATGTAGTAGATACCCTGTGGGGCCCAGTGGCACACTCTCCCTGGTCACCTGTGCTGGGTGCTCCAGCAGTGTCCACTGTTTGGGTTGTTATGTGCCTTCCTGTTATTTTGAGCCTTAATTGCTATTGACACATTAGTAGGTGGGATTGACCCTCAGGCTGACTGGCTGTGGGGTGTGGCCACATCCACAGGTTACAGGCTGCTATATGGGGGACTTACCCCACTGAGTGGGATTCACCCCAATGGGCTCACCTGTTGAGATTTCCCTTTGGGTGTGCCACTTGTGGGGCTAATTGGGTAAGGCTCTGTTGTAGTCTGAAGCCAACTTCTAAGTATGTTGGTTCTGGGGCCTTTTGGGAGGGCCTCTGTTACAGGACCAGGTCAGCCACTGACTGTGACCAGATAGGGACTACCTGGTAAGAACTACAAAATGACCCACATTTGGTCACTGCCTTTACGGTATGGAGTTAGGTGTGGTGGGGTCTCAGTGAGTCACATGGGTGGAGTGAGCAGAGTTCACCAGACCAATTCAAATTCAGATTTGGCCATGGGCGTGGGGGTGGGCTCAACACAAGAATGATGGTGCCCACCTGCTGGCTGCATGGGAAAAGGACCCCTCACAGGGAAAATGGAACTGTCCCTCCAGTCCTCATTCTGAAGCCACACAACTCAGTCTTTCCCCCGTATATCTCCAGTGCCCCCCCAAGTCACTGTCCCTCTGCCAGAGCCCAAGGTGAGTACCTGTGAGAGAGTCTGTATGGACCCTTTAAGAGGATATCTGGATTTCCCACTCAGACGGTTAGAATCCCCACTGTTTTTCACAGCCAGATGTTGTGGGGGCTCCTCTTCCTGGTACCAGTACTCCTGGCTGGAGTGTCTAGTGTAAGGCTGGGGTCCCTTGTTCCTCTGTGGGTAACACCTGTGGTGGAAATATCCCTCCCAATTTTCATCTGCTACAGGAGGTTTAGGGTCAGCCATTTTAAAATTTCACGTCTCTGCCCCTCCTACAAGTCTCAACATGGCTTCTTTATATACTTAGTTATAAAACTTCTGTTCAGCCAGATTTCAGATGGTTCTCCATGTTGATTGTTATAATTTAGTTGTAATTTTGAGGTGTTCATGTGATGAGGCAAACAGAATTTATCTGCTCCACCATCTTGGATCCTTCCTGAAGCTTTTATTTCTATGGACTAGATCACTATACCTGGGGATTACTGTGGCAAAGGTATGTGTATTTTTACTTTTAATAGATGTCAGATTACTTTCATGACATCTATAACAATATAAATTTCTATCAGTATGGTAGGTGACCATATATATATATATATATATATATATATATATATATATATATATATCCTCATATTCCAGTCAGCATTAGATTTTCTTGTACTTTTAAATATTTCCCTCTATTATGAACAGAAAGTATCATCATATAAAGGGGTTTGCATGTCTCTGACTATTAACTGGTTTGAGCATTAGCAAGACAGGTCTTGAAAGGAAATCAGAAGGCTCATTTAGGTTGACATAAATGTCCAGCCCTTAGAAATTTACTTTTCTAATATATGAAATTAGTGTTTAAAATTAGATGAACTTCCCTGCAAATCTAAAAGTATATGAACGAGTGAGAGCAAGATTTACTTTAAAATTCAACATAGGACCAGAAATGGTACTTGGAAGCCTCTTTGTACCTTCACATGAGCTAATTTATCAACTCAGTTAATTTCAGAGATAAGGTTTCTAAGGAAGTGAAACCACAAGTAAGCTTTAACTGGGAGAATGAGTTCTAAACATGGGGCTCAATACAGAGAATGCCAATAAAATGTATAACACATTTTAAGAAAGGAAAAAACTGTTTTAAAATTGCAATACTCAATATATACTGATAACAAAAGATGAATAAAAGTCACATTCAACTTCTGCAATTACAAGAGGTGCTCAAAGTGGTTACCATCAGTGTAATTTTGATACAGGTTTTTTTTCCCTTTTTTAAAATGTGTGTACATTTTTTGGCATCCTCTGTATATTAGCTGGTTAGGACACTGGGTTCTAAATCCCTATAAAAGTATGGGGGAGGGATGTAAAATTGCACTAGATATGAGCTGTTTCTCAATACTTCTAGTATTAGACCTGGTCCCTACTATTTATTCTAATAACTCAAATATTGTTGAGTGAGAGAAGGAACAAAGGTAAAAATCATCTTAATCATAAACCTGCTTGATTCCTGCAAGTCTTACTTACAAATATTATACCTTGTCAAATCCAATAAAAAGAATTACTTAGAAATTTATACACACTTACTCTATCAAGTTTCATGGATCCCTCTTAATTGAAATTTTCCCCACAATTTACCACTGACTGCCTTTACTATTATAGTTATTTTTATAGTTATATTTATAATTATAGTTATTTTACTGTTATAGTTATTTTCCTCTTAGTAAAGACTAAGTTTAACACAAATTCAAGACAAAAACCTCCATTAGCATAATAAATGACTTTACCAAATACAACACTTTGAATGCAACAGAAAATGAATATATGCTTTGTGATCAGAATAATGTAAAAATAACCATCCCCAATGAATTCTTGTGGAAAAAATTTTACGTCAACTAATCTGAATCTTAAATTAGTTCATATAGCTCCTTCAAAATATCTTTTAATACCACCAAGTCATTTGTGCTAGTAATTCTGGTAAATTGAAATAATAGAATTATTCAAGCCCATCCTGAGTACATGCTGTGTTTGAGGGAAGATTTATGTTTATAATAATTAAATGTTTAAAACCACTCATGTTTATAGTACAGTTGAGTAAACTATCCTCCATTTGTGACATCTCAATTAGAAATATATATCTTGTCTTACTCTCTCTTTATCTTTTACAGTCTACCATGAATATCATTATTCATATCATGTTAAATTATAAATTAACCTGAGTCCTGTTGTGAGTGGTTTAGTCAGGTTGTTCTTTTTTTGAGGGGGGAGGGGATGATTGTGATCTTTTTTAAATTAAGTTATAACTATATCTCTACTGTTTCACATGAAATCACAGACTCCAAGAATTGGAAGGGACATTATACGTCATATAGTCCAGCCTCTAATTAGATTATAATTCCTTCCACAACATTATGTACTGCTAGTAATCTAAATAATGTCTCACTACTTCCAGCAGTGGGGCACTAACCACCACACTGAAATTACTCTTCACATCGATGCTTATAATTTTGAGAAAAACGTTTGTCACATTGGGTCAAAATTATTTTACCTAAAACTTTCACTCAATGTTTCTAATTATTTTCACTTAGCAGCAGAAAAAAATACATCTTTTACATAAATTTCACAAAATATTTCAAAAAAGCTATTATGAACCTATTAAATCTCTTCAGTGTAAATGTTTTTATTTTCTACGATTTTCCCACTTATGAGATGCTTCTTTGGTGTCCACTTCCTTGTGACTAACCCTATCATGCTCTTTCCATTTAGGCTTCCTGGTAGTCCAAATGGCTTTTTAAATTAAGCAAAACTGTTACATCTAGCTCCTTAGCTTTGTTTGCATTTCTGAACTTCTCTGGTACGTGGCCTTTAAGATAGGATCCTCACCACATCTCCAGACTCTTTACCTGTATATCTCTAAAAGGAAACAAGTATGCATGAAAAGTTGAACAGAAATTGTTAGAATGGGTTTCAGGAGGTCCCATTGAAATGCAGAAGAATAAAGCGGTGCCTGATGTCTGTAAGTTAACATATAAAAGGGATAAGGTCATAGGGGACAGAAAGATGAGAATCCTCAGTAGATTTTTGATGAGGAAAACCAATCTTATGTTAAAGGTACAGAAGAAAATAAAAAGATTAGAAAGAGAAATCTATTTGACTTTTAAAACCTTTATAATTCTTCTTTACTTTTATAATTAAAAATTAGCAAATAATTCAATGAAATTCATGACAGCATGCCCAACAAAGGAAAATGTCCAACATTACTAATGCTACAAGAAAAATATCTAGAAAAACAATAATGATACACTTACAAAGGTATCATTTTCAATTTTTGTGGAATCTTTAAATCAGCCGTTTAAAATATATTTAACTAATGGGGATCCAATATATGGTGATGGAAAGAGGACTGACTCTGGGTGGTGAACACACAATGTGATATATATAGATGATGTATTACAGAACTGTACACCTGAAATCAATGTAACTTTACTAACAATTGTCACCCCAATTAACTTTAATTAAAAAACATATATATGTTCCACTTTATATAAAAAATCATATTAGGGCTGTAAAGCAGTGATATTGTAACATTGGATTGTTTTAAGTCTAGTTTTATAGTCAGCCAATTACATAAATTCCAAATTTATCATTTGCTTAATTATTAAATCTGATTAATCATCAACAATGTTTGGTGGCCCAACTATTTAGAAAGACTGACTTGTCTCTCAAAAGAAAGTGGATGCTCTGAGGTACTTATAAAACTACAGGCACTCAGACAATTAATTGATGTTTAAATGAAGTATAATAACCATATGGAAAGTACACTAATCACAAATAAAAACTCCTATATAATCAGCACCTATCAAGAAACAAAATTTTACCAACACCCAGAAGGTTCCCTTGTGCTCCTTATATTCACATCAAAAATAATCACTGTTCTGACTTCAAACAGGCACAAATAAACTCTGCTTGTTTTGAACTTACAATACATACTACAAATAGTACAAAATATAGTAATTTGTATCTGGATTCTTTTGATCAATATTATATTCAGATTTATCCAACTTACCAGGAAATTTTCTTTTAATCAATGCTAAAGTACTCTCATGACCAACTATACTATGATTACTCAAGGATACTTTATTTTTAAAAAGGCAGGATCCCAGGCCCCACCCTAAATATAGAGAATCTGAAACTCTGGATGGAGGGAGGAGATTAAGCCCAAATCTCTATTTTTTAAAACTCATCTGGTAATTATGTTGCCTACCAAACCTTGAGACTATACACTAAAAACTTAATGTCTCTTTTTACTTTCTCAATTCTTACCAAAAGGACTTTTTAGGAGAGGCGTGCTTTTTCTGGCATTATAGCAATTTTAGCAGTACTTCAGATTCTGAAAGTGATTAGCTGCATTTTTAATAATTTCAATAATTGAAAAATCTTTTTAAAATTCTTTTTAAGTTCATTATCTTAGCATCATGTATTTCACAAGAATATCATTCTGTAGCATTAAAAATTACAATACAGGAGATATGTGCCAAGGTCCCCCAGTGGATGCCTGAAACCACAGATAGCACTTAACCCTACATATACTATGTTTTTTTCCCTATATATACATAACTATGATAAAGTTTAGTTTATAAATTAGCCACAGTAAAGGATTAACAACAATAACAAATAATAAAATAGAACATTTATAACAACATACTGTAATAAAAGTTATGTGGATGAGTCTGTCTCTCAAAATATCTTATTGTGCTATACTCACTCTTCTTCTTGTGATGATGTGAGGTGATAAATGCCCACATGATGAATGAAGTAAGGTAAATGATATAGGCATTGTGACATAGTATTAAGCTACTATTGATTTTCTGATGTCAGAAAGAGGATCATCTGCTTCAGGTGCTCCAAGAGCATCGCGCCATGACAATGTTGATGGTTGAATTTCAGGAGTAGACAACTTAAATGGTTGGGGAAATTTATTATTTTTGGACTGGGGTTCACAGTAGGATACTAAAGTGAAACTGTGGATAAGGAGGGTTATTGTATCAGTTTGCAGTGTATTTCTAATTTTTTCTAAAATTTCCCTTGCCTTTCACTATGCAGTCACTAAGTGCCTGAAATCTAACAGAGCCAAATAATTTTTATGGTTGTCTTAAACCTACATATAATATAATGACAGTTTTACTATTTAAGAACCATTGTTTCTAGTAAAATTAGGATCAAAACAGCAGGGAGTGAACCTAGAAGGTATTACGCTAAGTGAAATAAGTCAGACAGAAAGACAAATACCATGTGATTTCACTTATATGTGGAATCTAAAAAAACAAATGAACAAACAAAAAATAGAAACAGACTTACAGACACAGAAAACAAACTGATGGTTGCCAGAGCAAAAGGGTGTGGGGTTATAGATGAAAAAGGTGAAGAGGATTAAGAGGTACAAAGTTCCAGTTACGAAATAAATAAGTCACAGGGATGGAATGTACAGCACAGGGAATATTCTTAATAATATTGTAATAACTAGGTATGGGAACAGGTGGTTACTAACTAGACTTATTGTGGTGATCACTTTATAAGGTACATAAATATTGAATCACTACGTTGTACACCTGAAACCAATATAATATTATATGTCAACAATAATTATTTTTAAAAGCAGTGAAATACGCAGTGAACCTTATTATCTTTCTTTACCTGGGGCTAATTGGTATGGACTGTATTTCCTTCTTCCTAAAAGCAAGAGGAGTAGCATGAGAAACTGTATTTCAAGTGTCCCTTGGTGATTCAAAAGATACAAGAACTTGCTAATATGTCATAGTCACTCACTTGTGGCTAATATTAGGAATGTTAAATCACAATTAGACTTAACACATATAATCAGGCTAAAGGAGCCTCTAGGAGACTTCGAGAAAGACAATCTTTCAGCAAGATCTTGTATAATCAGAAAGAGATTTGTACCATAGTCACATTGAGTATGAGTGAATTTCAGAAGGGTATAGGCACTTCTTCAACTAATACTTGCTAAATGGTAACAAGTTTTCATAGATGCTCTTAATATTTGTTTTCAAACATGCTTCATTTTTTTTCTGAGGGAGACTCTTCAACATAGCTGAACCTTTAAGAATATAAATATCAGTGCTAGTATTGGGTAAAATGATTCTAGTTTATACTCAAAGACCAATGATTCATGACTGGATTAGTTCAAGTTTTGAATTTAAATGTCCAAATAGACCGTTGCTAAAGTTCCCAGAAAATGAAAAAAAAAAAAATTCAGAAATTCCAGATTCTTCAGATAACACAATTTTTCCCCCACTAGAAGCCAGTTAAAATAGCAAAGATAATAAGTAATTACAATGTTTATAATACATTGTAAATCCCAAACCAATATCTTGCAAGCTTAGCATTGAGCAAGGCAGAAACAACTCTCAAGGGATTCCCTAGCTCATTCCCTTGCCTTCAGGAAGTGTGAGGACTTTCCTATTTTCAAGGTCTTCAAGGAGAAAGTGCCTACAACTGCCAGTTATAATAATAATTTTTAAACAATTATTCCTTTCCCTCTTTATATTTATGTCTAAAGACATGCCACACTGTATTCCATTTTCCTAGATATGGAAGTTAAGTCCTGAATTATATAATTTAGAGTCACTGCTATAGGGAAGAACTCCTTTCTCCCCTCACGTCTTTACTTTGGATCACAGAAAAGAAGATGCCAGCTGAGTCTGTTATTCCCCTTGAGGGAGGAAGCTTCTGTACTTCTCTCCACGCTGCTATAGACTAAATGTTTGTTTCTCCCCGTCCTGCCTATCCCCAAATCTGTATATTAAATCCTAATACCCAATGTGATAGTATTTGGAGCTGGGACCTTTGGGCAGTAATTAGGCTATGCATATGGAGCCTTCATGAATGGTATCAGTGTCCTTATACAAGAGATTCCACAGAGTGCCCTTGGTCCTTCTAGCGTGTAAGGACACAGGGAGCATACACATCTATGAACCAGGAAGCAGATCCTCACCAGACACTGAATCTGCCACCTTCTTAATCTTGGACTTCCCAGCCTCTGAAATTGTGAGAAACAAATTTCTGTCGTTTATAAGCCACCCAGTTTGTGATGTTTTGTTAAAGCAGCTGAACAGATTAGGACACACCTCTTATTCTTTTCACCCAAGAAAAAGTAATTACAAAGGCTAGAACTCCTGTTAGACTATTCCATGAATTAGAGGTGAGGTTACTTTGTCTCAAGAGCAGATTAACACATTCCATTATTTTGTCCTTGCTCTGCTTGGCAATTTCACTCAATGTCAATGATAAAGAGGTCTTGAAGGGTATGACCTTGCAGAACCAGACAAATCTCTGTCCTTGTTCTTGGAATGCCTTTACCTGTCTTTACACACCTTTAATTAGGTGTGTTAATCAATTTAATCCTTTGTTGAAGGGTTTATTTTCTTCAAAGTAGTAGGAAGTCTTTAAAAATGTTCACTTCAAGTCTTGGACTTCTCAATTATAAATATGGAGATAATTTCTCAGATGACAAGTTGTAAAGAATAAATGAGATGATATAACGTGTACGTAAACAATAAAGCACTTTATGAATATATGAACCGAAGGAATAATTTCCCTCATGTATAAAATGATGGAGTTGGACAAAATTATTTCTAAGAATGCATTAAATTCTAGCATTATCTCCAGACTAGATCTATCTTCTGAACCTCAGACTCTTAATCCAACTGCCTAATTATGGACACACATTAGGTAAGTATATAAATATTTAAACATGCCAGTTGGCTATTTCAGAGGTCCAAATTCAGTATGTCCAAAAATAAACTCATTGTCTTTCTTACTGCTTTTCTGCCAGTGTTTCCTATCTTGGTAAAGTATTATGTCATCTACCCAGTGACACACCGAGAAACCAGGAAATTATCCTTGACTCATCTCTCACACTCCAATCCAATTAATGGTAAAATGCTGATAATTCTTCCTACTAAATATCTTACAAATTGGTCCTCAGGTCTCCATTTTCACTGCCACCACCCTAGTCTAACTCACCGCTATCTCTCACCTGGACTGTTGCTATCACTTTCAAACTAGACTCCACATGTCATTATTTCCCTCTCTAAATCCTTCATCTCACTGAAAACAGAGTGATGACTTTAAAATACAAATTTCATTATGCCATTTATCTTCTTAAAAACACACACTATTTTCTTACTGTTAATATAAAGTACAAGTCCTCAATATACCTAAGGAAGTCCCTGCCTCATTCAATGCCTATCTCCTTCTACAGCCTCCCCTCTTACCCTGCTGATGCATAATTTCCATTCTCCATTCCACTGCCTTCCGAATTCCTTGAATGTTCTATGTCCACCTTCCTCACTTACTTGCCTTGATAGCTCATACTTATTCTTTAGTTCTCAGCTTCAGCATTACTTTCTCATAGGAGAATTCTCTGATTCCCCCTCAACCCCTTTTTCATGTGAAATCCCTGGTTATGTGCTCATTTAGTACTATGTCACTCTCCTTTACAGCACATGTCATACGTAATTAGTCAATTATGGAATCAATTTTTAAATGATATACATGTTTGCCTCAAATGGCTGTATTACAACCATCCTGTGCTTGCCTGGCATATGTTATGTATTCATGAGATGGAGGGAGGAAGGAAGAAAAAAAGGAAATACTGTACATACTACAGAATATGAAGAACACATACAATCCAAACATAAAACCAACAATAAAGAAACCAACATGCTTCTCGTGGTGGTCGGGTCTTTTCTTTTTACAAGTCAGTGTGTACAATAAAAATACAGACCTATTATTTTTGTTTCTACACAATTTTAAAGTCCTTTTACATATCAAAGATTTCCTGATTTTTGTCACCATCTAATAATAGAGTCCCTACTAATAACTGCTTGTGTCATTGCAATAAAGCCTTCCATGAATAAAAACTACATATAATGGTATCTTTTTAAGGCTATGTACAGTTTTGAGGGAATAGAAATAGCATACTAAAAATTAAAAGGATTCTCAAAGATCAAGAAATTCTTTATTTATAGTTTTATTATTTAAGCTACAATAACGAACTAAAAATATATGATGGCTCAAACACAATAGAAGTTTATTTCTTGCTAATACAAAATACAACTTATTTTTTTCTGAGCAGGAAGGGACTTTTATCTAATTCGTAGTTTAGGGAGTCAGAGTCTCCTTCCTTTCTGTGACTTCATATCTCTAACATGTGGTTTCCAAAGCCACTGGGCCCAGCTGTGCCAAGTTGGTGGAAGAAGAGGTTGGAGAACTACCTGTCAGATTTGACAAACAAAACCTAGAAATGGAGCTTGTCACTTCTACTCACATGACAATGCATAGATCTCCAACACATGGCTACACCTCAGTACAAGGAAAACAGGGAAATGTAATTTAACTGGGTAAGAAGAAGAAGAAATTATGATTTGGTGAATAGCTAATCAGTCTCTACCATACCACTACCTCTCCAGTAAGATTTCTCATTGGTCTGTTCTCTATCTATTTCCCTTAACCTATTTCTCCTCAAAGGTTACTCTTAAAAGTTGACAATTCTGGCCAATAATAGAATAGTTAAAGTATAATAGCATCATAAGTATTATGTACTGCATGCAATTTCAACATGAGAATACCTGTATAAAAACGTTCTCCTTAGCAATAACTTCATGTAAATGAATGCACATCCTTTTCATCATTAACTTTCTACTTACATTTTTTTTCTAATAGAAAAGGAAAATAATCTTCATAGGTATATTTATAAAGAAGTGTAAAAACAAAGTTAGTAAGAGAATGGCTTCAGGGTAGAAACTATTCATTTCATAACAAATGTATAAAGAAACTTGAACAACACAACTTAATTTATGCACATGCTAAATCTGAATAATAAAATTAACATTCAGTGAATGTCACCTACACTTATCTGTACAGTAATATTCATTTACATGAACTGAGAAACATTCCCCATTATTTATGGGAGAAAAGAGTGAAACAAAAAAAAAAAGGAAGATAAAGAAATTAATACATCTGTGAGAGTGACTATAATGGAGAAAACATGGATATTTAAGGCAGGCTTGATGTATCCATCTCACTTTTAAGCCAACTCTTTGATTGAACCAGAATACTGAAATTTGCTTCAAGAAAATTTCCAAACCAATGCTTTTGACCCTCTTCAATCTCCTTTTTTCACATGGCCTACCCAAATTCCAGAAACATTCTCAAGGACCTATAATATTTGGAGTCCCTGTGAAATGTGACGTCTTATAATAGTCCATTAGAGCAATGATAAATTATCTCCCTGTCCAAGAATTACATCATGAGCTGAAGACAAACTATTAAATATCTCAATACATACAAACCTGTAATTCTACATAGTCAGAAATACACAGAATAGACGTTTTTATTAAAATGCAAGCATGAATCAAAACATTCATTCAGACAAGATATTGTCTATGATTTCTGGCTGCAGAGTTTGGTATATAAGCACACCAATTAATACAAAAATATGACAACTGAGTCCACCTGAAACATAACCAATTACATGTAACCTAAAAGGGACTGTGGAAATAACATGTACAAAGGCAGCCAACTTTGAAGCACAGATAAAAGAAGCTTAAACTTCCATGGTTTGTTTTTGAACAAGCATGACGTGGAAAGAGGGCATCCTGAACCACTAATTTATGCACTTTCTGTTATTTATCACACAAACAACTCTACTGGTAATGATTCTGTCCTCATTAAGTGGCCGTCTGATTATAATTTAGTTTCCCATGTAACTATGGGTAAAATGAGAGAATGTGTTAGTCATGCCAACATGAATAGGTCAGTCCACTTGACAGTCATATATCTCATTCTTCATTAACAATTTGGTGCTAGGTGCTTGATTAACATAACTCTGATCCTGAGAAATGAATCTACTATCAGCATCCAACAAAAGCACATTTCTGATGCTAAAGAGCAAGTCCACAGACCCCAGACTGTGATTAAAACACATTAAATTCCACCTTGACATTATCAGGATAGCCTTCCAGTCATGTGATCGGTACCACCTTTTTAACTGGCTCTCCATTCAAATTACGACAAGTATGAGAGTTGCCAGGCATCAAACTGATACACCCAAATGAGAAGCACCCCCAAACACACATACTCAACAATAATAACAATATAAAATTTCTGATCCATACCTCAACTTTGACAGAGTGGCTCCAGATTAAAATTGTAATAAAGTATTTTTTCTTATTCTCCTTGCTGCCCTTTGATTAGTCCTTCACTCTGGTCCATTTGCATTTTTTGGGTGGGGCCTTGAAACTAGTTTTTTTTTACACAATGAATCAAAGAATTTTAAATATGGTTTTAATCTCTTTTTGGAGAGAGTAACACCTCATAGGTACATCAGGTCATCTTAGTATCAAATGGTTCTATGTCTTTCCTACTGATTATCACTGCATCCTATAGCAACAGCGCCACAATACAAACCTCAGGAGACTAGCCAAAATACAGAACCAAAAGTGGTTTAGGAGGGAACTGTAAACTTACAAAAAATATAATGGTTATTCTGTCTCTGATTTCTTAATTATGGAGAAGTAGAAGATTTTGTAGATTACAACACAAAATTAATATTAAAATTTATTATTACGTTATATACTAATAAAAAGAAGAAAAATGCTAGTTAAACTATGACACACTGTTGATTACAAGATGCAACCTCATTTCAAAAGTTAAAAGGTGAAAAGAAATGTACAACCAAGAATTCATGAACTACATGATTGGATTTCGCTGCCACTTACTTAGCTCCAGCCTCACTAAGGCTGAAATCAAACCTAAATCAGCATTCCTTAAATACATGTGGTACAGGGAGAGAATATGAACAGGCAAAAATGAGTCCTAAAATGCTAGCTGAATGTTCCACCTGTTTTTCCTGATCTAGCTACTATACATTACATAATGTCCACCAACTGACTGACATTTTTAGCCAGAATTCTTAAAGCACTCTAGAATCAACTTCTCAAGCTTTATTTAAATCCATCCCACCTACATGATGAAACATTTGGGGGTGATGGATATGTTTCCTCTCCTGTTGTGGTGATGGTCTAATGGGTATATATATATGAGGTCTGTTCACGAACCATCCACCATGCGTTTACATTGGCAGCACTATACAAACAGCTCAGTAAGGTTTCATAACCTTGGTATATCAGTGTCTCACAGCTGTGTTCATGTCAACATGTGGTGGTGTCTTGTTGAGTGGCATTCATTATTGTTGTTGCGTGTTTTTGTGTGCCATTGCAAGAATGTCTGAGCTTGAATTAGAGCAATGAACAAACATTAACAAACATTAAATTTCTTGTTAAACTTGGCAAGAGTGGAAGTGAAATTAGGGACAGTTTATAAGGATAATGCCATGAAGAAAATGGCAGCGCACAAATGGATTAAACATTTTTCTGAGGGAAGAGAACATGTCACTTATGAAGAGAGGTCAGTGCGGCCAGTAAGGAGTAGAACTGATGAAAACATTGCAAAAATTCGTCGAATTGTGTGTCAAAATCATGGGCTGACTGTGAGAAGCATAGCAGACCAAGTAAACATAGACAGAGAAACAGGAAAATCTTAACTCAAAGTCTTGGCATGTGAGCAAAAATGGTCCCGAAGAAATTCATCGATGAACAAAAGCAAAGGAGAGTCAAAGTTTGTCAAGACCTTCTGGAGAGGCAAGACGATGTTTTGGGCTGTGTTATCACAGGTGATGAAACATGGGTGTACCAATATGATCCTGAAACCAAGTGTCAAAGCGCACAATGGAAGTCAGCCAATTCTCTATGACCGAAAATTTCTGTTGGTACAAATCAAGAGTCAAAACAATGTTGCTAAACTTTTTTGATATCAGAGGGATTATTCATTATGAATTTGTGCCAACTGGATGAAGAGTTAACCAAGTTTACTATTTGGAAGTGCTGAAAAGGCTGCTTGCAAAAATTAGACAAAAATGAACTTTTCACCAACAATTCATGGCTCTTGCATCATGACAAAGCACCAGCTCACAGGCCACTGTCTGTGAGGGAGTTTTTAGCCAATAAACAAATAACTGTATTAGAACACCATCCCTACTCACCTGTTCTGGCCTCCAATGACTTCTTTACCCAAAGACAAAGGAAATATTGAAAGGAAGACATTTTGATGACATTCAGGACATCAAGGGTAATACGATGACAGCTCTGATGGACATTCCAGAAAAAGAGTTTCAAAGTTGCTTTAAAAGGTGGACTGGGTACTGACATCGGTGCATAGCTTCCCAAGGGAAGTACTTTGAAAGTGAAAGTACTTATTACATTCAGTAATAAGGTATGTAGCACTTTTTATAGGATGAGTTCACAATGTGAATTGTCAAACCTCGTATGTCAAAACTTATCAGACTGTACACTTTAAATATATGCATTTTACTGTATGTCAATTACACTGTTAGAGCTGTTAAAAAAAAAATCATTTCCTCCAATGAACTTTCTTAGAGATTGATAGTCAAGTGGAGAAGACAGTCACATAAGCAAGTAATTACACAGCAATAAGAGATCTGAAAGAACACTGAGGAGCCAGCCAGTAGCTGTGAAGTAATTATCTAGAATTAGAGTTCAAAGACAGCTTCCTAGAAGAAATGATGCTTCTGGTATGTCTTGAATTAAGATGGCAAGAGAAATAAAACAAGCAGAGAAGAAGAAGGATGGGCCCTCTAAAACTTAGCTTTGTTTTTTTGGTTAGCTTCATAACATCGTTTAAAAAGTAATTTTAATCATATCTACTCCACTATAGGTTCCACTTATAACAAATGTTCAATGACATATATCCTTTTCACAAATATATTTATTACCTTTTCTCTTCTTAGGTTTTATGTTAACTGTATGCTTTATGGATAAAGTACAAAGGATAATAACCTGTGCAAAGGCTATATTAAAACAACATTAAATTTTTAGTAGTTAGTGAACCTAACTAGCAAATTGAACAGATATATTTTGCATACTTCAAGAAGGTACCTGACAATACCTTTAAAAGATATCTGATAATATATATTTGGTAAAAATCCTTGGGGAAATTATTTTGAATTGGGTCCTAAATAAGTACTATATTATATGATAACAATTCTTTAAACAGTTGAAAGCATATAGTCTTTAGATATAAACCTGGCAACTCACTAGCAATACTACAGTATTAATTTACTCGTCAATTTATATTAAGCATGTAAATGTGTGATTGTCCTTTATCTCTGTGTTCTAAAAGGGGTAGTAGCTCCAACTTCTGTTTACCTGTTTACTTCTGACATGTTTGAGCATAAGATTGCATTAATTTCCCATGGCTGACATGACAAAGTCCTACAAATTGGGTGGCTTAAAATAAGAGAGATTTACTCTCTCAAGTGTATAGAGGCTATAAGTCTGAAATTAAAATGTGAGCAGGGTTATGCTCCCTCTGAAGATACTAGGAAAGAATTTTTGTTTACCTCTTACATTTTCTAGTGGTTGCCAGCAATCCTTGACATTTCTTGACTTATAGAAGACACCCTCCAGACTCTGTCTGCATCTTCACATGACCTTCCCCCATGTGTATATGTGTTTCTGTGTCTTCACATGGCCTTCTTATAAAGATACCACACATTGCATTTAGGGCCCATCTTAATTCAGTATGACCTCATATTAACTAATTATATCTACAAAGACCCTATTTCCAAGTAAGATCACATGATGACGTTCTAAGTGGACATGAATTTTGGAGGGATACTACTCAATCAAATACAGACAACCTCTGCCCCACCCAATATTTATGTTTACCCTACATGCAAAATACATTCACCCTACTCAACATCCTCAAAAGTCTTGAACCATTTTTGCATTAACTCTAAAACCAAAATTTCATCTAAATATCAAAACAAAAGTTCCAGAAGAGATTTCTGGTCAAGATGACAGAGTAGGTAAACTGGGGCTCATTTCCTCCGATGATCACATCAAAATAAAAACTAATTTATAGAACAACCATCATTGAAAACCACCGATAGACTACTGAACAGAATTCCTGTAACTAAGGATATAACAAAGAAGAAACATCGATGCTAGTAGAAAGGAGAAGAGACGTAAAACAAGCAGGTCCCACACCCAATGTGTGGCTATTAAGAGGGATATCTCAGCTGCAGAGGTCCCTCCTGAGGAGCAAGGACTCCCAGCTCAAAACTGGGTTTTCCAGCCCAAGGCAACAGTACCAGAAAGGAGAGTCTCCATAACACCTTAACGTCAAAACAAGCAGGAATTGCATCTGAGAAAAACAAAGGTCTGTGGGGAAACCAAGACACGCTGCTATTAAAGGGCCACTGCAAAAACTCACTAAATCAAAACTCACTCCCTCTAAACTCCAGCACAAGGACAGCAAATCAAAAAGCACCAGAGGCATACAAGGAGGAACTAAACTGACTAACATCAGCACAAGAGCTAGAAAGTCAGGGGCCAAGGCATCTCTCTCCAGGGATAAAAGAACAAATCAGTAGGAGCCAGTGTTCCTTTGGTGAGCTCTCCTTTCACCCAGCTGTCCCAATTCAGGCAGGTGCCAAATCTGTGCTCTCCATTAACCTGCCTAACACAGTTTAACCCATTTCAGTAATTCCCTGAGTTCCCTTACCACCCAACTAACTTGCCAAGCCCAACCCGCTTCCAGTGGCAACTCCACATAAGCAGCCTACATTGGCTCATGCTGCAGACCTTCCCAATATCTCTCCAAGGTCCACAGACTGCAAACAAGCAGCAGCTGGCTTTGAAACGACTTGTAACACTTGCTAAGTGGCCCCAAGCTCAGCATAATCAGTAACCTGTCATAACTTGCATTGGAACTCCCCTCAAGTGGCCCCAAGCCTGGCAAAAGTGGCAAACAGTTTTGGTCTGGAACATAGTTTCAATGGCATGATCATAAATTCAGCATACGTAGCCACTGGCCTCAGCTTGCATGAAGGTGCCCACCAAAGGTTCCCAAGCCTGGCACAAGTAACGGCTGGCCTCAGTTCACAGTGTACCCGCTCTCAAGAACTCCAAGTCCAGCACAAGAGGCAACCAAATGCAAATCCCTTTGTAGTTCCTACCAAGCAGACCCAGACCTACCAACTATAGTAGAGCCTGACCTTAGCCTGTACTGGAGCCCCTCCAGGAGGCTCCAGCTCAACATACCCAAGGGCCAGCTTCAGACTACACCAGAATACCATCAATACCAGCTCAACAAATGACAAACCCAAAGGGCACACTCAGTTGGCACCAGAGTCCCACTAAAGCTACTCCCACTCTCTGGAGTCAACCCTATACAATAGCTCCTATGTTGTAGTCATGGCCAGCCCTCAAAGCCCGTGAGCTTGAGGGTCAATGCTTCTCACTGACATGCCAACATCAAGGCTCCACTACAACAGGAGGGCACACACAACCCTCATGGGGACACCCCTGGAGCAGCTGGCTCATGTGACCAAGAAGACTGTGCCACTGGGCCCCACAAGACATCTTTTCCTAAGGCCACTAAATCAAGACAAGGAGACGTGGCAGCACTACCCAAAACATAGAAACAAACACAGGGAGTCATCTATAGGAGGTGACAAAGAAATATATCACGAATAAAACAACGGCAAAATTCCAGGAAAAAAAATGAAATGGAGACAAGCAACATACCAAGTACAGGGTTCAAAACAGGGTCATAAGGATGGTCAATAAACTTAGGGGAAGAATACATGAATTAAGTAAGACTTTGGTAAAGAGAGAATAAGTATAAAAAAGGACACAGGAACCATGAAAAAGAATGAGTCAGAAATGAAGAATACAATGAGACTGAAATAAACAATACACCAAAGGAAATCCACAGTAAAATAGATGAAGCAGAGGGTCGAATAAGCGATTTGGAAGACAAGATAGCAGAAAACACCCAATCAGGACAACAAAATTTTTTTTTTAATTAAAAAAAATAACAATAGTTTGAGGAACCTCTGGGATAACATCAAGCATAACAACATGCAAAACATAGGGGTACCACAAGGAGAAGAGAGAAAGTAAGGGACTAAAAACCTGTTTGAAGAAATGATAACTGAAAACTTCCCTAACCTGGTGAAGAAAATAGACATACAAGTCCAGGAGGCACAAAAGAGGCCCACACCAAGACACATCATAATTGATATGACAGTGGTTAAAAAAGAAGAAACAATCTTAAAAGCAGCAAGAGAATAGCAGTTAGTTACCTACAATTGAGCTCCTATAGGACTGTCAGCAGATTTCGCAACAGAAACTTTGCTGGTCAGGAGGGATTGGCACGAAATATTCACAGTGAAGAAAGGCAAAGACCAACAATCAAGATTACTCTACTCACCAAGTCTATCATTTAGAATTGAAGGAGAGAAAGAGTTTTCCAGAAAAGAAACAGCTAAAGGAGTTCATCACCACTAAGCCAATAATACAATAAATGTTAAAAGGTCTTCTTTAAATAGAAAAGGAAAGATCAAAAATATGAATAAGAAAATATAATGGTCAAATATATGGTGATGGAAGGAGAACTGACTCTGGGTGCTGAACACACACTGTTATATATAGACGATGTATTATAGAAATGCACACTTGAAACCTATGTAATTTTACTAATCATTGTCACCCAAATAAATAAATAGATAAATAATAAAAAAAGAAAAATATGAATATGACAATATACAAAATAAAAAATTCTCACTGACAAAGGCAAACACATAGTAAAAACAGTGGATCAACCAAGTATAATAAAAGTTGTACAAAAGTTAAAAAACAGAAGTAGCAAGAGTGTGTAATACCACAAAAAATTAAGGGATATACACAAACACACAAACAAAAGAAATAAAAACATATTACAACAAAAAAATAAACATGGAGAGGATGAGTGGAAATTGTAGTGGTTTCATGTGTTCAAACTTAAGCAAGCATCAACTTTAAATACACTGCTATAAACATAGCTTAGTATATAGGAAGCACATGATAACCACAAACCAAAAATCTACAAGAGATACACAAGAAATAAAGTGAAAGGAATCCAAACATAATAGAAAGTCATCAACATGCAAGAGAAGAGAGCAAGAGAATAAAAAAGGAACAGAGGAGAACTACAAAAACAATCAGAAAGCAATTAATAAAATGACAATAACTACATACTCATGAATAATTACTTTCAATGCAAATGGACTAAATGCTCCAATCAAGAAACATAGAGTGGCTGAATGGATAAGAAAACAAGACCCTCACATGTGCTGCCTACAATAGACTCACTTCAGATCAAAAGATACACACAGACTGAAAGTAAAGAGATGGAAAAATGTATTTCATGCAAGTGAAAAGAAAAAAAAAAAATAGCTGGATAGCAATACTTAATATGAGACAAAACAGACTTTAAAACAAAGGCTATAACAAGAGACAAAGGAGTGTATTTCATAATGATAAAGGGACTGACCAATGCAACAAGAAGATACCACATTTCCCTGAAAATAAGACCTAAGACCTAGCTGGACGATCAGCTCTAATGCGTCTTTTGGAGAAAAATTAATACAAGACCCGGTATTTATTATATTATGTATTATATTATATCATATCATATCATATTATATAGACCCGGTCTTATATTAAAATAAATCTGGGTCTTATATTAATTTTTTCTCCAAAAGACACATTAGAGCTGATCGTCTAGCTAGGTCTTATTTTGGGGGAAACACGGTATAACCCTTGTTAACATGTATGCACCAGATGTAGGAGCAGTAAAATATGTAAAGCAAATATTAACTGACATAAAGGAAGAGATTGACAGTAATACAGTAACAATAAGGAACTTTATCACACCAAAGAGATAAATGGATAGATCATCCAGACAGAAAAGCAAAAAGGAAACAGTGGCCTTAATATTAGGCCAGTTGGACTTGATATTTTTAGGATATTTCACTGAAAAGCAATAGAATATATATTATTCTCAAGTGCACATGGAACATTATCCAAGGTAGGCCACATTAGACCACAAAGAAAGTCTGAATAAATTTAAGAAGTTTGAAATCCTATCAGCATATTTTCCAGTCACAATGGTATGAAATGGGAAATAAATTTAAGAAGAAAACTGAAAAACACATAAACACGTGGAGGTTAAATAACATGCTACTAAAAAGTGAATTGTTTAACAATGAGATCAAGGAAGAAATCAAAAGATACCTTGAGACAAATGATAAAGAAAACACAATGACTCAAAGAAAGAAAAAGAAAATCTATTGGACAGTCAAAGCAATTCTAAGATGGAAATGCATAGCAATACAGTCCTACCTTAAAAAACAAGAAAACCCTAATAAGCAGTTTAACCTCACACCTCAAGGACCTGGAAAAAGAAGAACAAACAAATCCCAAACTGAGAAGAGGATAGGAAATAATAAAGGTCAAAATGGAAATTTTTAAAAATAATAGACACAAAAAAATAGAAAAGATCAATGAAACCAACGGCTGGTTCTATAAAAAATTGATAAACCTTTAGTCAGACACATCAAGAAAAAATAAAGAGGGCTCAAATAAATAAAATCAGAAATGAAAGAGGTGAATGACAACTGACACCACAGAAACACAAAAGATTATAAGAAGATACTATAAATAATTATATGCCAACAAATTGGAAAACCTGGAAGAAACAGACAACTTCCTAGATACATACAATCTTCCAAGACTGAATCAAGAAGAAACAGAAATTCTAAACAGACTTATAACTACTAACAAAATCAAATAGGTAATCAAAACACTCCCAACAAACAAAAGTCCTGGACCAGATACTTCGTAGGTAAATTTATCAAGCATGCAAAGAATTAATACCTACTCTTCTCAAACTATTACAAAAAATTGAAGAGGATAGAAGGCTCCCAAACTCATTTTATGAGACCAGAATACCTTGATACCAACACCAGAAAAAGACACTACAAAAATTAAGAAAAAAGATTATCTAAGGCTAATCGTCCTGATGAACATAGATTTTAAAATCCTCTACAAAATATCAGCAAACCAGATTCAGCGATACATTAAAAAGATAATGCAGAATGACCAACTGGAATTTATTCCCAGGATGCAAGTTTGGTTCAATATCTGCAAATCAATTAACATGATACACCACAAAAACAAAATGAGGGATAAAAATCATATGATCACAAAAAAAGAGATGCAGAAAAAGTATTTGACAACATCCATACCTATTTATGATAAAAACTCTCAACAAAGTTGGGATAAAAGCAATATAATTCAACATAATAAAGGGCCTATATGACAAATCCACAGCAAACATCATACTCAAAGTTGAAAAGCTGATGACTTTTTCTTTAAGATTAGAGCCATGACATGGATGTTCTCTTTCCCCACTTTATTTAACATAGTATTGAAAGTCCCAGCCATAGCAACCAGACAAGAAAAAAGTAAATCATCCATATTGCAAAGGAGAAGTAAAACTGTCATTTGCAGATGGCATGCTTCTACAGAGAAGATTCTACCCTAAAGATTCTACCAAGAAACTATTCGAACTAATAACTGAATACAGTAAAGTAGCAGAATACAAAACATTCAGAACTGTTGCTTTTTTTATATAACAATAACAAACTATCAGAAAGAGAAATTGCAAAAACAATCTCATTTAGACTACATCAAACTAAAAAGTTTTTTCACAGCAAAGGAAACCCACAACAAAACAAGAAGACATCCTACTGCACAGGAAAAGATATTTGTCAATGATACATCTAACAAGGGGTTAATATCCAAAATTTATTTTTAAAATAATGGGATTTATAGATGATGTAATACAGAATTGTACACCTGAAATCTATGTAATTTTACTAACAATTGTCACCTCAATAAATTTAATTTAAAAAAAAAAAACTCATACAACTCAACACCAAAAAAATGAACAACCCAATTAAAAAATGGGCAGAGAACATGGAGAGACATTGCTCCAAAGCGGACATACAGATGGCCGATAGACACATGAAAAGATGCTCAGCATCACTAATCATCACAGAAATGCAAATGAAAACCACAATGAGATACCACCTCACTCTTGTCAGAATGACTACATCAATAAATCAACAAACAAGTATTGGTGAGGATGTGGAGAAAGGGAACACTTGTGCACTTGGTGGGATTGCAGATTGGTGCAGCCACTATGGAAAACAATATGAGGTACCTCAAAAAATAAAAATAGAACTACCTTATGACCCAGCAATTCCACTCCTGGTATTTATTCAAAGAAATTCAAAACACTAATTTGAGAAAGTATATGCACCTCTATGTGTATTGCAGTGCAATTTACAACAGCCAAGATATGGAAACAAAATGACCAATAGATGACTGGATAAAGAAATTGTGGTACATTTATAAAATGAAGCATTATTCTGCCATAAAAAAGAATGAAATCTTACCATTTGCAACAACATGGATGGACCTAGAGGACATTAAGCTAAGTTCAGTAAGTCAGACTGAGAGAGACAAATACCTTATGATCTCACTTCTATGTGGTATCTAAAGAACAGAACAGGCACAACGTCATAGAAATGGTGGCAGCAAGGCAGACTTCTTGAGTTCTCCTCCAGAGCTTACCACAAATTGAACATCTATAACCTATCAAAGGACTCTCTGCTCATCACACAGAACAGCTAAGAGACTCCTACAAGTATTACTTGAAGATGGGCAAACTGGGCGAGCAGGGAAAGAGGGAAGGGAGCACAGTGGAGACGTGGCCCGCATCTGCGGCTGTGGAGATGTAGGGGGTCCCAGGATAGAACAGAGACCACAAAAGCCAGGAGGTGGGCTCTTTCCCTGCATCCCACAGCTGCTCTCTCCCGCTGAGACAGCAGCATATCCAGCATTTGAGGCAGTAACCTCAGCTGAGACCTCCAGCTGGGCCCTAGGTAGGACAAAGGACACTCCATACCTGGGCCCCTGCCCCAAGTCTCCTAATCCTACCCCTGCCCTTCCCACACTTCCAGAGACTCAAGCTGACCCCTGAACTGAGGAGTAGTGTCAGGTTACAGAGGAGCCATAGCATTTAGGATCTGGGAGGACACAGTTTGCAGCTCTGACCCAGGGAAGAGGCTGGGAAGTGTTGACACTGCTGGTCTGCGAGAGAGAAGACTCCTCCATCCCCAGCCCACACCTTTTCTGGCCTGCGGGAAGAGTGTGACACTGCTGGGCTAGGAGAGAAAAGACTCCTGCATCCCTAGACCCCACCCTTTCTGGCCTGCCTAGGGCAAAACAATTATAATTGCGGAGAAACTCCCAGGGATCAGCAGTAGGTGGCAGACGCAGCTCTGGGCTCTCAGCAGCTCAGCAATCTCCTGCCCTACACACGCACACACACACACACAGGAAAGAAGTGCCCTAAGACTCAGGAGACCTGGGCATAGGGCTAGTTGTGTTACTCTGAGTGTGCATATGTGCAGGCAAGAGCAGAAACTGCACTGATTTGTAAAACCTACCATCCAGTCCCCATAGCCCCACACTCATCTAAAACTGCAGTCCCAAGGTCACTCTGGGCACCAGGTAACCAGTTCTGCCTGCAGAATATGCAGAGGATTCTTTGGTACAGCATACAACAACCTGGAGATTACTTGGTGGGCTTAAGCCAAGACTGGAGCTGCTCTTTTTGTTTTGTTTTGTTTTATGTATTTTTGACATTTTTGCCCGTGTTGAGTGTGGGTTATCGGTTGTTTCTACATGTGAATGAATTTGGTTTTTCCTCTGTTGTTATTGTTGTTGTGCTTGGTGATTTGCTATGTTCTGACATTGCCCTACACCAGGACCCAGCTCAAGAGGCACCAGATTCAACACACCCAGAGGTCAACTCCAGACCAAACCAGAGTACTACTGGGTTTGACCTACAACTGACACACCCAGAGGGAATTCTCTACAGGCACAAGAGGCCATAGGGGCCAAGCCTCATTTAAGCTGTCAACCCTCACGCAGCAGAACATCTGCTATGGGCAAAGCCAAGTCTCACAACTAGTCAGCCTAGGAGTCAATCACACCTACTCACAAGCCAAAAGCAATTAAAGATCAACTTTAACAGAACAATTTACACAACACAAGAGTCACCTTTGGAGCACACACAGAGGAGAACAAGAAAGTGGTGCAAGTTAAATATAAAGGACACATACTACATAAGATAACCCAGCAAAAACTAAGAACCCTAGGGGATCTACCTAATACATCGAAGCAAACACAGAGAGTCAGCCAGAATGGGGAAACAAAGAAACATGTCCCAAATAAAAGAACAGAAGAAACCTCCAGAAATGGAACCAAATGAAACAGAGGTAACCGACCTATCAGAGACAGAGTTCAGAACACTGATGATAAGAATGTTTAAGGAGCTTAGAGACGACATAAAGAAGGATAGAGAAATCATAATGAACAACCAGTTAGAAATAAAGAACACAATTACTTAAATAAAGAACTCACTTGAAGGAATTACCAGCAGGTTAGATGAAGCAGAGGATCGAATCAGTGACTTAGAAGACAAGTTAGCAGAGATCACCCAAACAGAACAACAGAAAGAAAAATAAATTAAAAACAATGAAGATGGTTTAAGAGACCTCTGGGATAACATCAAGCGCAACAACATGTGCATCATAGGAATACCAGAAGGTGAAGAGAGGAAGCAAGGGATTGAGAACATATTTGAAGTAATAATGTCCAAAAACTTCCCTAACCTGATGAAGGAAACCAACATACAAGCCCAGGAAGTACAGAGAGTACCAACCAGGATAAACACCAAACACGTTGTGTCCACACCAAGACACATTATAGTTAAAATGGCAAAGGTTAAAGACAAAGAGAGAATCCTAAAAGCAGCAAGAGAAAGACAGAGGGTTACATACAAGGGAACTCCCATAAGACTATCAAATGACTTTTCTACAGAAACATTGAAGGCCAGGAGGGAGTGGCAGGAGGTACTCAAAGTGATGGAAAACAAAGGCCTACAACCTAGATTGCTTTATCCAGCAAGGCTATCATTTAAAGTTGATAGAGAGATAAAGAGCTTCCCAGAAAAGAATAAGCTAAAGGAATTTATTACCACCAAGCCAGCATTGCAAGAAATACTAAAAGGACTTCTGTAAATAGAAGAAAGATGAAAACAATCTAACTACAAATTTAAAAATGACAATAACTATGTACCTATCAATAATCACTTTAAGTGTAAACAGATTAAATTCTCCAATCAAGAGACATAGGGTGGCTGAGTGGATAAGAAAGCAAGACCCTTGTATATGCTGTATACAAGAGACTCACCTCAGGCTGAAAGTGAAGGGTTGAAGAAAGATATTTCATGCAAATGGAAATGAGAAAAAAGCTGGAGTTGCAATACTTATATGTGACAAAATAGACTTTAAAATGAAGAACATAATAAAAGACAAAGATGGGCACTATATAATAATAAAGGGATCAATCCGGCAAGAGGACATAACCCTAGTAAACATCTATGCACCCAACATAGGTGCACCTAAATATATAAAACAAATATTGACTGACCTAAACACAGAGATCAGCAGTAACACTATCATAGCAGAGGACTTTAACACACCTCTGACAACAAAAGACAGGTCTTCCAGACAGAAAATTAATATGGAAACAACAGCCTTAAATGACACATTGGACCACTTGGATTTAATCAATATTTTCAGAGCATTTCACCCCAAAGCTGCAGAATACATGGTCTTCTCAAGAGCACATGGAACATTTTCCAAGATAGACCATACGTTAGGCCACAAAACAAGTCTTGATAAATTTAAGAAAATTGAAATCATACCAATTGTCTTCTCTGACCACAGTGCTATGAAATTAGAAATGAACTACAGGAAAAAAACTGGAAGACACACCAATTCATGGAGGCTGAATAACATGTTACTAAATAATGAATGGGTCAACCAGGAGATCAAGGAAGAAATCAAAAGATATCTTGAGACAAACGAAAATGAAAACACGACGACCCAAAATCTATGGGATGCGGCAAAAGCAGTCCTAAGAGGGAAATTTATAGCATTGCAGGCCTACCTAAAGAAACAAGAAACATCACTAATCAACAGTTTATCTTCACACTTAAGGGATCTGGAAAAAGAACAGCAAAATAAGCCCAAAGAGAGTACAAGGAAGGAGATAATAAAGATCAAAGAGGAAATAAATGAAATAGAAACCAGAAAAACAATACGAAAGATCAATGAATCCAAGAGTTGGTTCTTAGAGCAGATAAACAAAATCGACAATCCTTTAGCCAGACTCATTAAAAAAGAGAGAGAGAGGACCCAAATTAATCAAATCAGAAATGAAAGAGAAGTGACAACAGACACCGCAGAAATACAAAAATAAAACTTAAGAAATTACTGTGAGCAACTATATGACAACAAATTTGACAATCTGGAAGAAATGGACAATTTTCTAGAGGCACACAACCTTCCAAGGCTAACTCAAGAGAAACAGAAAACCTGAATAGACTGATTACCACCAGGGAAATTGAATCAGTAATCAACAACCTCCCAACAAACAAAAGCCATGGAACAGATGGCTTTACAGGTGAATTTTACAAAACGTTCAAAAAAGAATTATCACCTATTCTCCTCAAGCTCTTCCAAAAAATCCAGAAGGAGGGAAGTCTCCCAGACAATTTTTATGAAGCCACTATAATCCTGATCCCAAAATCAGACAAAGACACCACAAAAAAAGAAAACTATAAGCCGATATCTCTAATGAACATAAATGCAAAAATCCTCAACAAAATATTTGCGAACAGAATTCAGCAATACATTAAAAAGATCATACACCATGATCAAGAGGGATTCATCCCTGGTATGCAAGGGTGGTTCAACATCCGCAAATCAATTAATGTGATACACCACATTAACAAAATGAAAAATAAAAATCACATGATCATATCAATAGATGCAGAAAAAGCATTTGATAAAATCTAGCAGCCATTTATGATAAAAACCCTTAAGAAAGTAGGAATAGAGGGGTCATATCTCAAAATAATAAAGGCCATATATGATAAACCCACAGCTAACATCATACTCAATGGGGAAAAGCTAAAACCATTCCTCTTAAGATCAGGAACAAGGCAAGGTTGCCAACTTTCTCCACTTCTATTCAACATAGTGCTGGAAGTTCTAGCCAGAGCAATCAGACAAGAAAAAGAAACAAACACCACCCAAATTGGTAAGGAAGAAGTAAAATTGTCATTCTATGCAGATGACATGATACTATATATAGAGAACCCTAAAGACTCCACCAAGAAACTATTAGAGTTGATAAATGAATTTAGTAAAGTAGCAGGATACAAAATTAATATTCAGAAATCAGTTGCATTTGTATATACCAATAATAAAATATCAGAAGGAGAAATTAAGAAAACAATCCCATTTACAATTGCTTCAAAGACTATAAAATACCTGGAAATAAATTTAACCAAAGAAGTAAAAGATCTGTACTCAGAAAATTATAAGACACTCAAGAAAGAAATTAAAGAAAATACCAATAAATGAAAACACATACCATGTTCATAGATAGGAAGAATTAATATAGTTAATATGTCCATACTGCCTAAGGCAATATACATATTCAACGCAATTCCCATCAAACTACCAAGGACGTTTTTCACAGAAATAGAACTTATAATCCTAAAATTTATATGGAACCATAAAAGACCCCAGAGAGCCTCGGCAATTTTGAGAAATAAGAACAAAGTGGGAGGTATAACGATACCTGACATCAAATTATACTACAAGGTTACAGTAATCAAAACAGCATGGTACTGGCATAAAAATAGATACATAGATCAATGGAACAGAATAAAGCCCAGAAATAAATCCATGCCTATATGGTCATTTAATCTATGACAATGGAAACAAGAATTTATGGTGGGGTAAAGACAGTCTATTCAATAAATGGTGCTGGGAAACCTGGACAGATACATGCAAAAAAATGAAGCTGGACAACCTCCTTACACCATATACAAGAATAAATTCAAAATGGCTTAAAGATTTAAATGTAAGATCTAAAACCATAAAATTCCTAAAATATAGGAAGAAACTTTACAGACATTACCCAGAGTAAGATTTTTACTGATATATCCCTGCGGGCAAGGGATGTAAGAGAAAAAATAAACATGTGAGATTACATCAAACTAAAAAGTTTTTTCACAGCAAAGGAAACCATCAATAAAACAAAAAGTGATCCTACTGAATGGGAAAAGATATTTGCTAATGACATCTCTAATAAGGAGTTAATATCCCAAATTTATAAAAAAACTCACTCAACTGAACTCCAAAAAAACAAACAACCCAATTAAAAAATGGGCAGAGGACATGAAGAGACATTTTTCTAAAAAGGACATACATATGGCAGACATAGGAAAAAATGCTCAACCTCATTAACCATTAGAAAAATGCAAATAAAAACCACAATGAGATACCACCTCACGCCAGTCAAAATGGCTATCATCAATAAATCAACAAACAACAAGTGGTGGCGAGGATGTGGAGAAAAGGGAACCCTTGTGCACTGTTGGTGGGATTGTAGATTGGTGCAGCCACTATGGAAAAAAGTATGGAGGTATCTCAAAAATCTGAAAATGGAACTACCTTATGATCCAGCAATTCCACTCCTAGGTATCTATCCAGTGAAGTCCAAAACTCTAATTCAAAAAAAATTTATGTACCTCTATGTTTATTGCACCACTATACACAATAGCCAAGACATGGAAACAACCAAAATGCCCATTGGTAGATGACTGGATTAAGAAGCTGTGGTACATTTATACAATGGAGTATTATGCAGTCATAAAGAAGAAAGAAATCTTACCATTTGCAACAATGTGGATGGACCTAGAGAACATTATGTTAAGTAAAATAAGTCAGACAAAAAAAGACAAATACCATATGATTTCACTTATATGTGGAATCTAAAGAAAAGAATAAATGAATGAACTAATCAGAAACAGTCTCAGAGACATAGAGGAAAAACTGATGGTTGCTAGGTGGGGATAAAGGGAAAGGTGAGGGGATTAGAAAGCACATTTTGTAACCACAAGATTGCCAAGGGATTACGAAAGTCAATTTGGGGAATGTAATCAATAATGTTGTAAAGATTCTGTAGGGTATTTGATGGACACTTGTCTCATTAGGGAGACCACCTCAGGGAAGATGTAGATGCCTGATCAGTGCACTGTACACCTGAAGCTGAACAATAATGAATGTCAACTACAATTTTATGTCTATATCTATATATATATATATAGATAGATATATTTACAAGAAATGGAGTACAGCATTAGGAATAGAGACAGTGGAAATGTAATGGCTGTGTGCGATATCAGAGGGATAGTGGATGGGGGGAGGGGTGTTGACACTGTGTGAGGGATATAAATAATAAATGTCTAAGTATTACTTTGTTTTGTGCACCTGAAACTAAAAAAATAAAATAAAAATAAACAACAGAACAAACAAGCAAACAAGACAGAAATAAACTCAGAGATACAGAGAACAAACTGATGGTTGCTAGATGGGAGGGGTTGGGGTATGGGGGAGAAGGTGGAGGAATTAGAAAGTATAAATTGGTAGTCCCAAAATAGTCACAGGGATGTGAAATACACTATGGGTACATAATCAATAATGTTGTAAAGATTATGTAGGGTGCTATATATATATTATGTAGGGTGCCCAATGGGTACTGGACTTATCGGAGAGATCACTTCATAGTTAGTATAGATGACTGATCACTGCACTGTACACCTGAAGCTGATATAGAATAATATTGAATGTCAAATATATATATACACACACACACACGTTCATGGGATGTAAAGTACAGCATAGGGAATATAGTCAGTGGTATTGTAACAGCTATGTACAATGTCAGAGGGTTATTAGACTGGGGGGTTATCACCTTGTGAGGTGTGTAAATGTCTAATTATTATATTGTTTTGCATACCTGAAACTAATATTTTAAAAATTAAATTAAAAAAAATCCCATTTACAATTGCATCAATAAAAAAATAAGATACCAACGAATAAATTTAACTAAGGAAGTAAAATAGCTGTACTTGGAAAACTTAAAGACATTGAAGAAAGAAATTGAAGAAGATACAAAAAAAATGGCAGGCTATTCCATGCTCGTGGATAAGATGAATTAACATTGTTAAAATGTCCATACTCCTCAAAGCAATGCACATATTCAATGCAATCCCTATCAAAATGCCAATGGCATTTTTCACAGAACTAGAACAAATAATCATAAAATGTATACAAAACTATAAAAGACCCTGAATAGCCAAAGCAATCTTCAGAAATAAAATCAAAGTTGGAGGTATGACATTACCTGGTATCAAAGTATACTGCAAGGCCATAGTAATTGAAACAGCATGGTACTAGACACTAGCATAAAAACAGAAAGACAGATGAATGGAAGAGAATAGAGAGCCCAGAAGTAAACCCATGTCTATACGGTCAGTTAATCTATGACAAAGGAGGCAAGAGTATACAATGAGTTAAAGGCAATCTCTTCTATAAATGGTATTGGGAAAATTGCACAGATACATACAAAGAATAAAACTAGACTATTTTCTTACACCATATAAAACAAACTCATAATGGATTAAAGATTTAAATGTAAGACCTGAAACCATAAAACTCCTAGAGGAAAATATAGGAAGCAAACTCTGACATTGCTCTTGGCAATAATTTTTTGGATATGTCTCCTTACGCATAGGAGACAAAAAAAAAAAAAAAAATTAACAAAGAGGACTACATCAAACCAAAACGATTTTCCACAGCACAGGAAATCATTAACAAAACGAATGACAACCTGCTGAATGGGAGAAGATATTTGTCAATGGTACATGTGATGAGGGGTTAACGTCCAAAATTTAAAAAAAAATAAAACAAAAAACTCATACAACTCAACACCAAAGAAAAGATCTGATTCTTAAAATGGGCAGAGGACCCGAACAGACATTCCACCAAAGAAGAGATACAGATGGCCAACAGACACATGAAAAGATGTTCAACATCACTAATCATCAGTGAAAGGCAACTTAAAACCACAATGAGTATCATCTCACACCTGTCAGAATGGCTGTCATCAAAATATCAACAAACAACAAATGCTGGTGAGAATGTGGACAAAAGGGAACCCTCATGCACTGTTGGTGGGATTGTAAATTGGTGTAACCTCTATGGAAAACAGCATGGTGCTTCCTCAAAAAGCTAAAAATAGAACTACCATATGACCTAGCATTTCCATTTCTGGATATTTACCCGAAGAAATCCAAAACACTAATTTGAAAAGATATATGTACCCCTACGTTTATTACAGGGTTTTTTACAATAGCCAGGATTTGGAGGCAACCAGAGTGTCTATCAATAGATGAATGGATAAAGAAGATGTAATAGATATATATATTATATATATATATATATATATATATATATATATATATATATATATATATATATATTTATATATAATGTATTTTATATATATATATATATATATATATATATATATATATATATATATATTATACTGGGGGTGCCAAAAAAATGTATACAAGTGGACACTTTGGTCAATGTTTCTCAAGTAGTAGCTCACCGTAATCAGAAGTGTCTGGATGCTGATGGTAACCACTTGTAATTGCAAAAGTCAAACGTGATTTGTATTCATTTTTTGTTATCAGTATATAATGAGTATTACAATTTTAATAGTTTTTTTTCTTTCTTAAAATGCATATACATTTTTTGACACTATATATATATATATATATATATATATATATATATATATATCACCATATATGTGTGTGTGTGTGTATATATATATATATATATATATATATGTGTATAAAATATTACTCAACCATAAAAAAGAATAAAATCTTGCAATTTGCAACAACATGGATGGACCTAGTGGTATTATGCTAAATGAAATAATTCAGACAGAGAAAAAAAAATACCATATGATATTACTTATATGTGGACTCTAAAACAATAAAATAAATGAACAAACAAAACAGAAACAAACTCATACAAAAAGAGAACAAATCGGTGGTCACCAGATGGGAGAAGTTTGGGGGGGCTGGGAGAAAATGGTGAAAGGGATTAAGTACAAATTGCCGGTTATTAAAATAGTCATATGGATGTAAAGTACAGCTTAGGTAATGCTGTCAATAACATTGTAATAACTTTGTATGTTGTCAAATGGATACTAGACTTATTGGGGGGATCACTATGTTGTACACTTGATACTAATATTGCATGTCAATTGTAATTTAGAACTAAATTTAAAATAATAAAAAATCAGATACTTGAATATATTTTGAAAATTCAAAAATTATTCACTAAGTATCCTTGAAATCAGTAAGCAAAGCTTCTGCTAACTCTTTATAAAATAGGTATCTGCTCACTTCTGATAGTTCATATCAACATTCAAGAGTTTACAATTTGTCTTCCTGCATGTACATGTGCTCAATTCCCTTCTCTAAAGGTCTCTCAGCTGTTTTCTAAGAACTGAGTATGCTTTCAAAAAGTTAAGCCCTGTGATTACTCAGAATCACCACCACACCTGCTTCTGCCACATATTACCTTCTCAGGACTCTTGCATTTATTATTTGCTCTCCCTGAAATGCTTTTACAAAAAATATTTGTAAGGCTGGCATTCCTACTTCATTCAACTTCTGTTCAACTGTCAATCTCCTCCTTTCTTGACCATTCCTTTGAAAGAAGAACTCCTACATACTCTGTCCTCTTTAAGTTTCATTATAACTTCCAAGCCTTTAGCATACTTAGAACACATAAATACATACACACATACATACATACTTTTATTTTTTTACTTAATGTAAGTGATAGAGGGCAAAGTCCTCATCCTTATTCTCAGCATCTAGAACTGTGCCTGGCATATAATAGGTGGTCAAAAAACATTTGTTGAATGAATGATTGAAAAGCTGTCTTAACACAGTCTTGAAAATTATTCTTATCACCCATCTAGTAACATATTAAGAACTCTATAGATAGACTTCCTTATCTCTCTGAAAAGGCATAGAACTAGTGATTAGTCTTTATTTCAACCCCCAGCACTCCCTTCCTCTAAATGGAGTGTTTGAGGTTTTGGTTCTCTAACAATAATGGTTAAACGGACAAAACTGTCAATTAAGCAACCGTGGATTTCTAATATTGTAATGTTTCCTAAGTATATTCATTGAAAAAGCACCAAACATGAGCACAAGCTTAATAACCTAGGATAGAATATCTTTGGGGAAAAAACCATTTTCAGTAGTTTTTTCAAATGTGTGTGAAAGAGTAGTAAAGCTAACTACTGTTTGGCTAGCCACATGACAATATTCCTAGAAATACATCTCTAGAAAAGGGGATATATGCTTTTCCAAGAGAAATATGAGCATTTTATATCGTTATTTTGAACATGGATCTCTGTGTAAGATGAATTCTCGGTTTATTAGGGAATGAGATGCAAACACATACATTAAGGGAAGCAGAGTAAAACGCTTTTATATTTATATGCAATTGTACATATAGATTTCCAATCAGGACAGAGGAGTCTCTTCTCTCTCAGCAGGAAATGTGTGAGATGAATTTCCCACTTAGCCAATTAATTTACACTTTAGTCACAAGTGCTGGAAGGTAGTTTGGCCGACTTAGTGGTCTAAGGCTAGAATGAGCAATAATAATTCACATTTATAAAGGTCTCAGGAATATTAATTATTTAATCCACACTATATTGCTGCATGATAATTCAGAATCATTGTATGTGCTTTTTAGTCTAGAGAAGCTAATCTAAATCAATTAAAATCCATGCTAAAAGCAGAGTTCCTGGCCTTCACATTTGTGCTCAGTCCATTTTGCCTTGTCACTCCAGCCATTGGACTTTGTGATGGGTTAATTAACCTCTCTTGCTTTGAATTTGTCCATAAAATGGTGATACCCTGTTTCCCTGAATATAAGACCTAGCCGGACCATCAGCTCTAATGCGTCTTTTGGAGCAAAAATCAATGTAAGACCCAGTCATATTATATTATACTATACTACACTACACTATACTATACTATACTATACTATACTGTACTGTACTGTACTGTACTGTACTGTACTATACTATACTATACTATACTAAAGACTGAGTCTAATATTATAGTAAAATAAGACCGGGTCTTATATTAATTTTTGCTCTAAAAGATGCATTAGAGTGTATGGTCCGGCTAGGTCTTATTTTCCGGAAAACACAGTAATATGACCAACCTTACAGTAGTATATTGTGCAAATTAATTGATTTTTGGAAAGCACTTTCAGATCTACAAAAGGAAAGTATTAGTTGTAAATATCTCAATTGATTTTAAATGATAAACGATCATTTTTCACATCATTTATCAACAGTGATAAGTGCCAGAGATATTGAATAACATATAAAATGAAGAAAAATTCATTCCATCACTCAAAGAATGAGGGCTTGAAACTCCCACCTCCATTCAACCAGCCATGACTCATTCATCGGAAGAGAGGCTATGATTCATTCCTTTCCACAACTATACACGCTAACGTGCATTTTCCAGTACAATGATAATATTGGCTATTTCTGACAATGTGATTTCTCATTCATAGTTGTATTTTAACTACCGTATGTGTACAATGTCCCAACTTGCAGCATACTCCTGTGCAGTTTGGAGTGTAAGTTGTCTGAGAAAAGGACACAATTTACTTAGTTTATATTTTACAGCGCCCTGACCAGAGCTGCAAAGCATTTGCTTTAGTATTAATATCTCATTAAGTGTTATTATAAACTAGGTTACTTGTAAATAAATATTGTATGATTTCAGTAAAAGTGCTATCAACATTGTAGATCTCAAAGAATTATTTCATTTGTACCTACTTTCTTAAATGAGTTTTTCTACATAATACATCTATAAAACATGCTGACTGGATTCTGAAAAAAAAAAAATACAACTAAGTTATTTCATCTTAAAACTACAAATAAATAATTTAAGTACTTTTATTTCAGACATGAACCCAAACTTGAAGCTCCAAAGCCATATAAACCTAGAATTATATGGTGATAAAATGTTGGTGCTTAGTACAAGAAATGAAATACTAACCCTTAAAATGTGTCTGACGGATGGTTTGTAGCCATCTTCAATCAAAACTCAATACTCATTGATTTTTTTTTTCCCTAAACAGGAGGCCCAGTGCCTCTCTCTAGAGTGGTCTCTCTAATGTAGAACTCTCTCCCCAACACCCAGTCTCCACATTTCCCCCAGTCAGAACTATAGACTTATGCAGCACAATCTTTAAAAAGGCACAAATCCCACTGAAATCAAGGGGCAGATTTAGTTCCTGGCTTGAAAAGGAAATAACCATAATTAGAATACACTGAATAGATTAAACGTCTGTTAGCCCAGCCCAGAATGCCAGTGCATCCTCAGTAAAAACAAATCCTGAAATCCAGGTGAAGTAGGATATCCCAGGTTTTGATACCTATCAGGATCCCATTTAATCTACCCATATCTATCACCTCTGCAGTAGATCCCCGATTACAGAGATGTGTGTATATGTGTGTGTATGATTTGTACATGTGTGTGTATACCCTATTTCAACCTACTTAGCAAATACACAACATCTTACCTGAACAACAGAAATGTTCTATAAGCTATATTGTTTTATCTCTCCAAAGCAGTTATTAATTTTATTGCTGCCCTTAAATTATACACTAAGATAAAACTACTTTTCTATTTAGGCTTTCTTAAAAGCTTAATCATTTATATGTCCTTTTTTGACATGCTCTTTAAGTAAAGGAGTCAAGGAGATTAACCAAACAAATAAAAAAAATGGATTGACTCAAATAAAGATCACTCTGAATTAGAGACTTTGTGCCAACTTGCATAAAATTAGTAAATAAAAGATTTTCATGATTATTCAAAGTATCTATTTAACTTAAAAATCTCAAGGTTTTACAAAAAACACAATATAGAGATGATGTATTATAGAATTGTACACACAGAACCTATATAATTTTACTAATCAATGTCACCTCAATAAACTTAAATGAATTTTTTAAAATATTAAGGTTACTTAGCACTCATTAGGATGGATAATATTTAAAAATGGAAAATATCATATGTTGGGAAGGGTGTGAAAAAATTGGAACCCTCACCGTCCATTGCTGATGGAAACATAAAATGGTGCAGCTGCTCTAAAATTCAGGAAAAGCAGGGAATCAAACAGATACGTGTATGCTAATAGTCATAGCAGCATTGTTCCCAATAGCCAAAAAGTCCCAATGTTCATACCAATATCCATCAGCAGATGATTAGACAAATAAAATGTGGTGTATGCATACAATGAAACATTATTCAGCCATAAAAGGGAATGAAATTCTGATATACGGATAAACTCTGAAAACATGCTAAGTAAAATAATTATGCTAAATGAAATAATGCAGACATAAAAGGACAAAAATTGCATGGTTCCACTTATATGCGGTTCTTAGAATAGGTCTATTCATAGAGGCAGAAAACAGAATAGGGGTTTCCAGGGGCTTGGCTAAGGGAGAGTGGGGAGTTATTATTTAATGGGTATAAGGTTTCTGCTTAGGTAGATGAAAGGGTTCTGGAAATGGATAGTGATGATGGCTGCAGAACATTGAATGTACTTAAATGTCACTGAGTTGTACACTTAAAACTGGGTAAAATGATAAAATTTATGTTATGTATATTTTACTACAAAAAACCTCAAAGCCAGTAGGAATAATTTCAGTATATTTGTTCAGAATTATTATGTTTTTCATAGCAACTAGGTGTCTTAATTTGTCCCCAGTACATATAAATTAAATGTCTGTGTATGTTTGTCTACACAAATCCAATTTCAGAAAATAGAAAAAGGTGTACACAACATTCTAATTTATTAAATGAGGGTATAAACATAAATTTTACCTTTGTATTTTTGCTGAAGTTTACAGCAAAAAATCCTTCTTGAGGTTTATTAAACTCTAATCATTTTCTTGAAAGATTAACAGCAATTATCATTAAGGTTTAAGCATTTAACTATGACTACTGCTATAAATCTTATTAAAATAACTGAAACATACTTTTTTTGCATGTGGCAACCTGTCTCTGAATCACAACCATCTGTAAGTGGTGATTGCCTGGTGCACACAGATGGGAGTAAAACAGCGATCAGACTATACCATTCTTTCATCATCACTTTGTACCAAACAAACTGAAATCTGAGTCAGACTATTTGCATTTGAAAAATTATATGATTGCTGTAATTAAATATTTGTTGGCTTTCTGATATAAAATGTGTGATGTCTATATGATTGAAAATATCACTTGAACTGTGCAGCCTCTCTTTCTAAACTCTGACAGCCCATTAAAAAACTCAGATGTTAACAATAGAGGAGCAGGTTTCAAGTTTTTATAGCACACAATTCCTTTACAGATTTAAAATGACAGGAGAAGGGGAACACAATAATTTATTCTGTCTGGCTTGCGGCACAGAATTGTGAAGGCTCTTGGTCCATAACTTATGGGCTACACTAAACTCCTGTCAGCCTAAATCAGTTACAAAGGTGAGCATCTGCCCCGCCCTGCTTTTCCTTCAAGGCAGAAAAAAACAGACCCATGGTACTCACAAAACCCAAATCATTAAATAAGGAAAAAGAGATCCAAATATCAAGGAGACTAATATCTTTCTAGATGTCACCATATGTTGACTAATAAGACCTACCTTTGCATTCATAATCAGAGAAGGGCAAGCGCTGCATGATGACAGAGCACTGAGTTTGGAGTTGGACAAGCCCTGCTTTCAACCATGTGCTATTTACAAAACACGATATCTAGGCCAAATTACTTAACATTTTGGAGCCTCAGTTATCTCATCTATACATTAGAGAGAGAAAAATTAACACACACACATACAAGCACACAGTTCCTGTGAAGTTTGAGGAAGGTAATCTAAGAAGGTGATTAGCATAGTGTCATAAAGAAACATAATTTTTTAAAAATTTTTATTAAATCTATTGGGGTGACATTGGTTAGGAAAATTATATACGTTACAAGTGTACATTTCCATAATACATCACCTATATATTTCATTGTGTGTTCACCACCCAGACTCAGTTTTCCTTCCATCACCATATATTTAATCCCTTTTTCCCCCTTACACCACTTTCCCCCTTACCCTCTGGTAGCCACTAAACTGTTGTCTAGGTCTACACATTTTTGTTTCTTTGTTTCTTGTGTTCATTCGTTGCTTTCAGTTTTATATCCCACATGTGAGTGAAGTCATATGTTTTTTAACTTTTTCTGTCAGACTTATTTTACTTATCACGATCTCAAGATCCTCGCTGTCACAAATAGCAGTATTTCATCTTTTCTTATGGCCAAGTAATATTCCATTGTATATATGTACCATGACTTCTTTATCCAATTATCAATCATAGGACACTTTAGTTGTTGCCATGTCTTGGCCACCAGAATAATGCTGCAATGAACATAGGGTTACATATATCTTTACGGATAAATGTTTTGAGATTTTTCGGGTAGATACCCAGGAGAGGGATTGCTGGGTTATATGGTGATTCTAGTCTTAATTTTTTGAGGAAACTCCATACAATTTTCCCACAGTGGCGGTGCCAATTTACATTCCCACCAGCAATGTCTGAGGGTTCCTTTTTCTCCACAACCTCTCCAACACTTGTTATTACTTGTCTTGTTGATAACAGCCATTCTAACAGGTGTGAGCTGCTTTCTCATTGTCGTTTTGATTTGCATTTCCCTAACAACTAATCAAGTCGAGTATCTTTTCATACATCTGTTTGTTAGCCGTTTATCTTCTTGGGAGAACTGTCTGTTCAGTCCTCTGTCCATTTTTTAGTTGAATTGTTTGTCTTTTTGTTGTTGAGTTGTATGAGTTCCTTATATATTTTTGATATTACCCCTTTATCAGAGGCATTGTTTGCAAATATCTTCTTCTCCCATTCAGTTGGTTGCCTCTTGGTTTTGCTAATGTTTTGGGGTTTTTGTTGTTGTTGTTGTTGTTGTTTGCTGTGCAGAAGCTTTGTAGTTTGATATAGTCCCATTCATTTACTTTTGCTTTCACTTCCTTTTCCTTTGATGTCAAATTAATAAAACTTTTATGACCCCAAGTTCCATTAGTTTAGTACCTATGTTTTCTTCTATGCAATTTATTGTCTAATGTTTGTCTTTAATTCATTTTAACTGTATAGTGACAGATAGCAGTCTAGTATCATGCTTTTGCACAAGGCTTTCCAATTTTCCCAGCACCATTTTCTCCACTGTATGTTTTTGGCTCCTTTGTCAAAAATTATCTGCCCATATATATGTGGGTTAATTTCTGGGTTCTCAGTTATATTCCATTGGTCTCTGTGTCTGTTTTTCTGCCAATACCATGTTGTTTTGATTATTGTCACTTGGTGGTATAATTCGATGTCAGAGTGTGATACCTCCAGCCTCATTCTTTTTTTCAGGATTGCTTTGGCTATGCAGGGTCTTTTGTGATTCCATACAAATATGATGGTTTTATTGTTATTTCTTTGAAAAATGCCATTGGAATTTTGATGGGGATTGCATTAAATTTGTGTATTGCTTTGGATAATATGGCCACTTTAACTATGTTGGTTCTTCCAATCTATGAACATGGAATATATTTCTTTGTGTCTTCTTCAATTTCTTTTAATAATACCTTATAGTTTTCAGGGTATAGGTCCTTCACATCTTTCATTAAGTTTACTTGTAGGTATTTTATTATTTTTATTACAATTGAAAAAATAATTGTTTTTTCATTTCTTTTTCTGAAATTTCATTGTTAGTATATAGGAATGCAATGGATTTTTGTATACTGATTTTGTGTCCTACAACTTTACTGCATTTGTTTATTGTTTCTAATAGTTTATGGTGCATTCTTTAGGGTTTTCTATATTTTAAAAAAAAAATCATGCCATCTACAAAAAAGTGACAATTTAACATCTTCATTCCCAATTTTGATGCCCTTCATTTCTTTCTCTTGCCTGATTGCTGTAGCTAGAACTTCTAATACTATGTTGAATAATAGTGGTGATGGGGGGGTATCCCTATCTTGTTCACGTGGTTAGGTTTTGTTTTTTTAACCAATCTGCCACTCTGTGCCTTTTTATTGGTGAGTTCAGTCCATTTAAAATTAGGGTGATTATTGATATATGAGGATTTCCTATAACCACTTTATATTTTGTATTCTGGTAGCTCGTCATCTCCATTTGTTCTTTGCCTTTATGTTCCGGTTTATTAGTTTAGTCTGGTTACATTCTATGATTTTTTCCTGTTTCCTTTTTTGTTTAAATTATTCTCTCAGTTCTGGATTTTTTTTTTTTTGAGTGGTTACCATTAAGTTTACGTAAAAGAAAGTTGCATATATACATTAGTCCTTTTTCTTTTCTTCAACATGTGTATTATCTCCATTCCCCTTTGCAAATTCAGATCTTTACCACTTCCCCTTTTATGTTTTTGTGGTCAAAAATTACCCCTATTTATGCTGTGAATTCATTTCTGAGTTGCAGTAGCAAACTGTCTTATTCTTTCTTTCCTTTTCTTTGTTTTTATCTCCTTTATCCTTTATGTTATGTTTAAGTGTATAGTGCCCTAGTCTGCGTAGGGTTTCCCAATTCCTGCTTCTGTCTGTTAGTCATCTTACTCATAGTTTTGTATTCTTTTGTCTTTTTGTTTCAAGTAGAATAAACCCTGTCAGTATTTCCTGTAATGCAGGCCTTGTGGTGGAAAATTCCCTCAGCTTCTGTGTATCTGCAAAGGTCTTTATTCCTTCTTCATATCTAAAGGATAACTTTGCTGGATGTATTATTCATGGCTTATAATTTCTGTCTTTCAATAGTTTGAGTATTTGATCTCACTCCCTCCTGGTTTGTAGAGTTTCTGCTGAAAAATCTGATGTCAATCTACTGGGCTTTCCTTTGTAGTTTACCATCTTCTTTTCCCTGGCTACTGTAAGAATTCTTTTTATCATTAATTTTTGACAGTTTGAATATAATGTGTCATGGAGAAGGCCTTTCAGAATTGAGGTAATTAGGTGTTCTATTTGCTTCTTGGATTCAAGGATCCAGTTCTTTCCATAGGTTTGGGAAGTTCTCATTGACTATTTGTTTGAATATGTTCTCGGTGCCCTTCTCCCTCTCTTCTCCTTATGGTTTATCCATTGTTCTTATATTGCTCTTTCTGATGGAGTCAGATAGTTCTTGTAAAGTTGTTTCATTTCTTTTAACTCTCAAGTCTCTCTCTTCTTCCATCTGCATCATTTCCAGATTTCTATTTTCAATATCACTAATTCTTTCCTCCATCTGGTCAGCTCTATTTCCTAAGCTTGCTATGTCATTCTTCATTTCTTTTTTTGAGTTCTTCAGCTCCAGAATTTCTATTTGGTTCTTTTTTAAAATTTTGATCTCTTTGGTAAAGTATTCATTTTGTTCGTTGATTTTATTTCTGAGTTCCTTAAATTGCCTGTCTGAGTTTTCTTGCATCTTGTTGAGTTTTTCAGAACTTCCATCTTGAATTCTGTCATTTCAGTCACATATTTTCATGTCTTTCAGTTTATTTTCTGGAGATGTTTCATTTTCTTTCTGAGCTGTTTTGTTACCTTGGTTATTCATGGTAATTGGTAGATTATTTATCTTTCTAGGCATCTACGGTAATGAATTCCACAGCAGGTTGATAAGAAGAGGTCTTTCTTGTGTGTCCAGTAGGTAGTGCTGGAGCATTTTTATTTTCTCTTGCCATGGTCTGGCTTCTCGCAGAAGATTTCCTGAGGTGGTGGGCGTCTTCTCTGTGAGCAGGTCACCTCAGTCTCGGGGCACCACCCATGTGGGAGGCTGCAGTAGGCGATAGGGTTCTGAGCTCCTGAATTCCCAGTGCTTCCACTGAAGCCAGATGCAGTTTTGCAGCTCAGCAGCCCTGAGTACTCTTGCTGGGATCAGCCATGGAAGGTGGGGGTGAGGTGGCCTAAGAAAGGCCACTGGTGTGTTTGTCTTTGTTCTCCTCTGAGTAATGGCAACTGCCTGACCACAGCTGCCTCACCCTTATATCTACTCCCTCATCACTAGAATTAGCTGCAGTGTGTGTCTGCTGCTCAGGAACTGTCTGCAGTTCTCAGGGCTGTAGATATTCTGTTTTGTAACCCACCACTCACTGCTACAGTTTCTTCTGGGGCCTGCTGCTAGCTCTGGGAGGGTGGGAGGAGGCGGCCAGGCTCCGTGGCTTTTTTTATCCTGCCTGGCCGAGAGGGCTGTTAGACTGCAGTTGTCGCACTTCTGTATTCGGTCTCTGCCCCAATCGCTGGGTTCAGCCATATTGTGTGTTGATCCCTCAGGAAGAAATGCTTGGAACCACAGACAATGCTCCGAGCAGTGTCAATCCTCCCCTCTCCCAGGACTGCAGTGAGCAGGCTGCACCTGCAGCCCCTCTCTCTGCACTTCTCCCTTCCATCCTCCCTTGTTCTCCCCGATTCACACACCTTCAGATGTTTTGATGTGCGGATCTCTCAGATGTATTTGTGTGTTCCACAGGGAATCTTTTGTTGAATTTATAGCTGTTCAACTTGTTGTAACTTCAAGGGGAGAAATCAAGGGGGAAGCCCTCACACCGTCACGTTTCTGATACACTCTTCATAGTTGGTTTTTTCCATCTTGATTAACTTCAGAGTATCTCTTACTTTGTCAAAAGTCCATTTAGTTGCTAAAATTGTGACCTAGATAGAGTAATACTGCAGAGGCTTAAATCCTGCTCCCTCCATCTACTAGCTGTGTGGCTGAGAAGTTACTTAACTTCTTTTTATTCACCTATAAAGCAGGGATAGTAGTAATCCATTCAAAGTCTTGTTGAAAGGAAGAAATGGGTCAATATATTTAAGCAGCTTAGAACAGGGCCAGGCATTTATCACTGTCGATATATATCAATTAGCTGCTATTCATATATGAACAGTTCCCTGGGTAAATAATGGATAATAGACTTAGAGCTTGACCTCAAACAGCTTACAGATATTAACAAATAAATACAAAACTACATAATTGCCAATTGAAAGGAAGAAAATAAGAGAGGATCTGAGTATGATTAGGGCAGATCTGATATTTGAGCTAATTATTTCATGTTAGAGTCTTCATCTGAAAGATCTCAAAAACATTATCTATATAACATGTACTGCAGGAAATATGTAAGTATCATAATGTAAAAGAAAAACCCGGGTGCATATTAGTTTCTTTCTTACCTTTCCACCATAATATCTGATCATTTAGATAAATGCTTGCCTTTTTCATTGTTTGTCTGAAGATTATTGTTGTTGTTATTATTATTATTGCAGGGGAAAGTTTCTTAACCTCAAATGGCCTCATTCTTTGAGACACCAGATGCTGAAGAATATTAAAATTATATTTAAGACCATGTTACATTCAAATTAAGATGTATTTTCTGCTAGATTACATTTTAAAAGACAGTCATCACATATTATATACACTTAGATATCAAATGACTGCATTTACATTTGAACCAAAATAAAAGATGAAAGTGGTTAATGAAGTTCTAATTCATTGCCTTGAATGTTTTTAGCCTACTACATCCAAATTATTTTTTTTTAAATAACTACCACTACAAAGCCTAATGCAGTGCAGATGACTCCCCAAATATTTGCAATAGGTCACGTGAACACTGCTGCAGCATCTCAACAATGGACTATAATAAATTTAAGGGGGGATGACAGGCTGCCTTGACATTTAAATAGATAATATTTTCTATTAAATCTGTTTTAAAAAAACGTTGATTAAACCAGAAATATTTCTCACTTTACCAAAAGAAACCCTCATTAAGGAAATTTTCACTGAGTTACATACAATATGCTCATCTGTGCACCATGAACTTGTTTTTACTCTATATTCAAAGCTCTATGTTTATTTCTCTGTTCTAGTTCAGTTCTAAAAGCCAAAAATATGAAACAGATGTGGTGACTTTCTGTGTACTGTGAAGCACAATTATGCTTCTTTGAATTGCTTAGGCTAAACAGTTGCCCTCCCTAGAGCATATCGAACCCGTTTGAGATTCTTTATAGCCAAAAATCCAGCTTGCTACCTGTCAGGAACTGGAATTGGCAGGCTACAGCTGGTTGATTGCAGGGGATGTTCCCTTACTGTCCTCTCAACCAAAGTCTGTGAAACAAACAAAAAAAACATATACAGGGAAAACTTCAGCTAAATGGGTATGCTCTCTTATCCTTGAGACGAGATCAAGCTGTTTAATAGTGCATTTCAAGGTCCACTGTATGTAGACCATTTAACAGCATTCAGAAAACTCAGTTTACTTAGCTTAGTCCTGCTTCTGAGTTCATAGACAGCATGGGCAATAGCCAAGAGCAAATAAAGAAAAATCTTCCAAGTTACTTGTCAAAGCCATGATGCCTTTAAACCCATGACTACCAAATTAGCCTATGTATCAAAAATGCAAATGCTGATTTTTTTCATTTTGCTGAGAACAGTTTAAAAACATGTGGAAATTGCTATAATTGAAAGGAAATCTTGAAACAAATGGTAATTTTATTCTCAAAAAGGAAAGTTTTTTCAGGCTGTGGGAGGTGAGGAAAGGAAGTTTCCTTTTCTTCTAAAATGAGTGAATGCTGAAAATAATGGCATTCATAGAATCCTGCATTGATCTTGTCAGTTTACAACTTCTAAAGGGTTTTAAAACAAAAATTAGCCATGGATGTATTCATATAGGAGCATTTATTTACAGAATGCCATGCTCATGGGAGTCATAAGTTTGATACAAATAAGCAAAACAGCAGTCACATAAAATGTATGTTTTTCATCAAAGGGAACCATGCATCACCATTCATTCAGCATGTGATGGAGACCTGGGCATTATGCTGAGATACTGAAAGGAAAAAACTAAGTATGTGCTACAAGCAGCTCATATGGAAAGTAGAGAAGGTATTTAAAAGACACATAACAGAAAAACATAATATTTTTACTGCTAATGAGGACTCATTTCCCACTGTAGTCAAGACTCTGGGCCTTGGGATAACAGAATGAGGATATGGAAGACAGAGACATTTGGCCTGTATATGCTTAGGAGATTTTATTATCATCTATATCTAGGAGTCAGGCCACATTGTAGACCAATTCTTAAATTGCAGTGACTTCTCTAGTCTCCTTTTACCAATTTCACCATTCTCAGTATACCACTCGTGCAAAGCCAAGAGGGTGAGAGGGAACATAATCAGGAAAGCTTGTGACCTTTGTTCTTTATAGTGAGAGTGGACTAATGCTGTCTGGTCATTTTCAGTTTCATTGGCATATTATGATCATTTTCTTCCATCTAGAAACACAAGAAAAAAAAAAATCCTGCTCTTTTCCCTTCAGCTTTTTTGGTACGATCCAACACTGTACAGGCTATGGATCCTGTATCCCAGACCCATCCTCTATTCGTGACACTTTCTGGTGTCCTGGGTCATTAAAGAGAGGCCACTTGTCTACGTGAATTGAGTCAAACAGGATTGAGCATCCTTAGGGCATAGGAGACAATAAAACACAATGCAGTGGCTTTTTTCCATGGCCAATAATCATCTACATCAATGAGAAGGACAGCTGTCATCATTCCTGGGAATTGGTTTTATATAGTTGTAACTCAAGCAGAGAATGGATTCATCTGAGTGTGGGCTCTGCAGTGACTAAGCTCTTCACTTTGGTGGGGCCTGGTACATTAAAGTCCAGAAAGACCCATTCTAGAGGCTAGCTACATCCCACCTGGAATTTTTCTGTCTCACACCTATACCAAAGCCTTGAACTTACTAGATACAGATAATTTAATGGATTTGTGCTATGGTGCCATATCAAGGAATAAAGTAGAGTATTCTTTGATGGAATGTTCTTAGAGTACATGTGAATGAATCACGAAGGGGTCAATAGCTCCAAATCAATGAAACTGTAAAACTGTATTTGTTTAAAGTGAGTTCTGTCAAAGAGTTCTAGATTTGGAATATGACATTACACAAAGTATTCTATTTCCACCAGTTAGGAGAGAAACAATGGCTCCTTAATCAAAGCCACCCTGCCTTAAGAGTCAGCAAAAAAAAAGGCTAGAGAAAGCTTTGCTTTGTTTTGTTTTTTCAGAGTAAGAGATTTACTTGTCAGGGCAGCCAAAGGAGGAGGCCAGAGATGAGTCTCAATTTAGTCTCCTTGAACAAAGGTTTGGGGTTAGTTTTAAGAGGCAAGGATAGGAGAGGTTATACATATGTATTAATTCTAATTCAGGAGGTCTAATTGAATAGTCTTTGAACTAAACCACCTAAGGTTAGGGATGTGAAAGGGGCGAGACAGAACAAAGAAATGCCAATCTGGCAGAGTTTGATCAGTCTTATGTGTGTTCAGATTTCGTCCCTGCACTGGATCTTTCTTATTGATGGACCTCTTGCTTCTCAACAGACTCCAAGTGGTAAAACGAGCATCTCTGCTACTTGAATTCCATATATTTTGGTGGCACTGTGCTCTTAGGGTTATTTAGCTGCTAACTGTGTCTGCTCAACCCTCTAGAACCAGCCTGATCTGGTTTGGTCTGGTGGTCTCTGGAGTGCTGCGAGGCCTATTGCTATCTCCTGAAAGAGAAAACTGCATTCTGTGCTGTACCCGCGCTGGCCCTGCAACGTTGTAGGAGGTTCCCCAGGTTTCCCCAGTTCTTAGTACACCATATTAATATTATATCTCAACAAATATGAACTATCTAACTGCTAGGATCACACAGAGTGTGTAAAAAGTACACCAGGAACAAAGAGGAAAAGATTATTTAGGGCAGCCAATAAAGGCCTTATCTAAGGCTGCGCTTAAACTGAGATTTGAGTCTGCCAAGGATGAAAACCCACAGAGAGAAGAGCACTGCAGACTGAGATGACAGCCTGTGCAAAAGCCCAGCAGTCTGAAGCCACATGAAAGCCTGAGACATGGAAGTAGGACTGAAATAAGTAAGTGTAAGAGGAAAGGCATGTCAGCATGTATGGGTGCTGGAACTTACCTTTCTGACCACGGAGGATCATTTCATAATTTTATGCAGTTGTGTAATGTGACCAGATAGTAAGCAGAAGTCATAAGCATCATTTTCATACACAAGCACGACCACAAATACCGCTCTATGTGCATAAATATATAATCCTGTATGTGCATGATTTGCATCACAATCTGCTTAGATGCGTTTCTCTCAGAAAAGTTTGGAAACAGAAACTCATCAATTAAACAGACAAGGTAGAGAGACCATGGAAATATGCTGAATAGTTTCTACAGAAATCTCCCATTACGATGAATTTTAATTATTCAAGAATAAAACATGTTATCTGTATTGCAGGATCCTAAACTGTAGAAACTTCAATTTCACTACTACATAAGCTATAAAGGGTAGTGTTTTTAAAACAGAAAAGGAAAAAAAGTCTTTCAAATTGTAAAAATGATAATTATTTAACATAATCTTCCCACCCCCATAATAGTTTTTTCCTAAAGTGTGTGGAATAATTTATATATAAATATGTAGATGTATACAAACTGAAATGCCAAACATTGAAAAGAAACTCAAATGAGTGGGTATTTACATATGGAATAGAGCTCATAAGAAATCATGTTTTTGTGATAATGAAATGTTTTTCCAAGCTCTCCTGCATTCTGGAAATTTACTCAGAGACAAGCCCATATATTCATAAGACAACAAAGAAATTCAAAAGCAGCCTTAGAAATCTGGAAAAGACAAGATCTGACTGAAGAAATGACCATTGTGCCATCTCAAGTTCAGTGATGGATCAGAGTAGGATGCAAACTCCCAGGTCACAGATGGTAGAAAATCCTTCAGCTATTTCTGTGACTGATGTAGGGCATACACTATGCCAAGCCCACTGAAAGTTTAAATGGATTTAAGCAAGGTTCCACTGTTTAGGTACATTCTGAAGGGATCATTACTATTTATGTATAATCACAGAAGATTGAGAGAAAAAAGTTTTCCTCTATAATGTTTAAGAATTAGAGCTTGAGACCCATGAAGCCTATGTAGAAAACAAGGTAATTAATTTGTCTTCAAATTTGTCAGAGAACTATAGCATTTAAAAAATTCAGCGAGCTGTAATCAACTGTCTTATTAGCAAGGTAGTGTCGTCTCAGAAGGACTTCATATTATGTAAGGAAAACAAGAAAAAATGGCTTTAAAGATTTACATTATTTCCAACTAGAAAAGTAAGCATATCAATTACAAAACTATTAAACTTCCCTTCTAAAAGCCATATTCAAATTACTGACTTAATTAGCCAAGCTTCTTTTAGTTACGAAGGATAAAAACACAAATCAAACCAGCTTAAAACAAAAAAGGATTCTATTACTTCACATGACTAAGTTGTGTGCTGAATCCAGTTGCTCCAGTAAATTAATTAGAACACTGTCTCTATCTACGTCTTTATTTTGTTCTGTGTCAGCTCTACTGTCAAATATACCTTCCCCGTGCAGTGAGTAAGAATGGCCACTAGTAGCTCCAAGAGGACTTTCTGTCAGGTGAGTAACCCAAATGGAAAGGGAATGTCTCTCCCAGTAACTGCTCAAGTCTCAAAACTGACTCGGATTCAGCTAGAGGAACATACAGACCTGCTACCTCCGAACTGTGTGTTCTGTCCAAGGGTGTGTGACAACTGCTGACAAGACTTGGATCACATGTCCACCCTGGAACCGTGTTGAGTTCAGTCCATCTGGGTTACACTGACCAAGAATGAAGAATGAGTAGTTCCCCCAAAGACACAATTAACAGAAAAATGCATATTTTTCACTTCACAGATAAAATATCAGCATGGATTTCTGTGTTATTTTATACATTCACTTTTAATGAAACGGCATTTCATAGTTTAAGTAAATGGCACTATCTGTAGGGAGAGGTACTATATTGTGTTTATGCTCTGGCCAATAAACACAATAGCCAAACGGAAATGTGGCAGCTCTTATATTGCTAGTCAAATCATCAAGAGTATTTCTTTGCTCCCGACCCATTCCACATACTTTCTTCCTTTCCTTTTATTTAGATCCAGTCAGGTTAAAAATTATTTTCAAGACTAGTCAATTGCAGAAGAGTGGAGAGAAAAGTTACATGTAGGTAACTACATACCATGTTTCGCCGAAAATAAGACGTAGCTGGACCATCAGCTCTAATGCATCTTTTGGAGCAAAAATTAATATAAAACCCAGTTTTATTTTAATATAAGACTGGGTCTTATATAATATCAGACTAGATGGACAGGTTCCAGAATTTGGGAATTCAAAAGTTTAAATAAGGACTACTGTAAAAAGCAAGAAATTGTGGTTCTACGAAAGAGGATCTTCTTCTCTGCAGTCTTTTAAAACTGCTGCTGAATGGTGAATATTGAAAGACAAGGTCTCACCAACTGGAAGTATATTTCCACTCAGAGGTATCAAGAAGCTTTCTCATGTGCCTTTTGATCCTAGTTGAAGAAAAGGAAGAGGGCCAGGGCTTTGCAGGCGTTAAATAGATAGGATCAGGTGGCCTTAAAAATTCAGTCCTAATTAGGAATAATCATGAGGCTGTTGCCTCCAATTAAAAAAAAAATTCTCTTTTTAACACATTCCAATTTCTACCACATAGAAAGATTTGGCTAAAGGCCACATAGATTGATATTGCTCTAAATCATAGGGAATGTAGCACAGCCAGAGTTACTGGCAGACTCTCAATTAGCAGAACTGTGAGTCTTCTCAATAATCACCTCTCTAGAGGATCATATGATTTGGGAGTGAGTCACAGTTCAACTCTTTAGCACTAAATACTGCTGATTCATATATCAGAAATTAAGTTGGGGGGCATGGTTAAAGCAACAATATTGAAAACTGAGAATTTTATTTAATCCTCTGGCTATCTTCAAGCCCTGGGACAGCTGTAAAATGATGAGTTCATGACAATAAAGCATGTCCTCAAATAATATCATGTTGTTCAATGTTATTTCATTATAATCTAGATGAATGCCCTACAAACTTAATTCTTGTGTATATCAGTTAGCCGTGGTAAAATTCGCTTTGTTATGCATTGCTTCACCACATGTCCAAGAATCTACCTATGATGTTAAGTGAGGAGTTCGTACATGAATTTAAGGTGATTTTTTTAAATTTTTGTTAAATTTATTGGGGTGACATTGGTTAGTAAAATTATATAGGTTTATATAATACATCATCACTTGACCCCATTTTCCCTCTTCTATGACCAACCTTCCCACTTACCCTCTAGTAACCACTAAACTGAATTTGTGTTTTTTGTCTGTTTGTTACTTTCACTTTTATATCCCACATATAAGTGAAGTTATATGGTTTTTGACTTTTTCTATCTGACTTATTTCACTTAGCATGACAATTTCAAGATCCACGTTGTCACAAATAGCAGTATTTCATCTTTTCTTATGGCCAAGTAATATTCCATTGTATATATGTACCATGACTTCTTTATCCAATTATCTATCATAGGACACTTTGGTTGTTGCCATGTCTTGCCCACCAGAATAATGCTGCAATGAACATAGGGTTACATACAACTTTACAGATAAATGTTTTCAGACTTTTGGGGTAGATACCCAGGAGACAGATTGCTAGGTCAAATGGTAATTCCAGTCTTACTTTTTTGAGGAAACGCCATACTATTTTTCCACAGTAGCTGTACCAATTTACATTCCCACCAGCAGTGTATGAGGGTTCCTTTTTCTCCACAACCTCTCCAACACTTGTTATTACTTGCCTTGCTGATAACATGCATTCTAAAGGTCTGAGGTGGTATATGACTGTGGTTTTGATTTGCATTTCCCTAACAGCTAGTGAAGTTTAGTGTCTTTTCATATATCTGTTGGTCGTTTATCTTCTTGAAAGAACTGTCTGTTCAGGTCCCATTTTTTAATTGGATTGTTTGTTTTGTTGTTGAGTTGCATGAGTTCTTTATGTATTTTGAATATTAGCCCCTTATTGGAGGTATTATTTGCAGGTATCTTCTCCCATTCAGTTGGTTGCCTCTTTGTTTTGCTGATGGTTACTTTTGCTGTGCAGAAGCTTTTTAGCTTTATATAGTCTCATTCATTTATTTTTGCTTTTACTTCCCTTGCCTTTGAGGTTAAATTCATAAGATCTTCTCTGACCCCAAGGTCCATAAGTTTAGTATCTATGCTTTCTTCTATGTATTTATTGTGTCAGATCTTATCTTAGGTCTTTGATCCATTTTGAGTTAATTTTGGTATATGGTGACAGACAGCAGTCTAGTTTCATTCTTTTGCATGTGGCTTTCCAATTTTCCCAGCACCACTTATAAAAGAGGCTTTCTTTTCTCCATTTTATGTTTTTTGTTCTTTGGTTGAAAATTGTCTGCCCATATATATGTAGGTTTATTTCTGGGTTCTCAATTATATTCCATTGGTCTCTGTGTCTATTTTTCTGCCAATACCATGATGTTTTGATTACCGTTGCTTTGTAGTATAAATTGCAGTCAGGGAGTGTGATACCTCCAGCCTTGTTCTTTTTTCTTAGCTTTGGCTATTTGAGGTCTTTTGTGATTCCACACAAATCTGATGATTTTTTGTTGTATTTCTTTTTAAAATGCCATTGGGATTTTGATGGGGATTGCATTAAACTGTATATTGCTTTAAGTAATATGGCCATTTTAACTATGTTGATTCTTCCAATTCATGAGCACAGAATATCTTTCCATTTCTTTGTGTCTTCTTCAATTTATTTTAATAATGTCTTATCATTTTCAGTGTATAAGTCTTTCATATCCTTTGTTAAGTTTATTGCTAGGTATCTCATTCTTTTTGTTGCAATTGCAAAAGGAATTGTTTTTTATTTCTTTTTCTGAAATTTCATTGTCGGTATATAATGGAATGGATTTTTGTATGTTGATTTTGTATCCTGCAACATTACTGTATTTGTACAAATAAACAAAATCAGAAATGAAAGAGAAGTTACGACAGATACCAGAGAAATATAAAGGATCATACAAGAAAACTAGACTACATGCCACCAAATTAAATAACCTAGAAGGAATGGACAAGTTCTTAGAAATATATAACCTTCCTACACTTCATCAGTAAAAACTGGAAAATCTAAATAGACTAATCAACAGTAAGGAAATTGAAACAATCATCCACAACATCCCCAAAAGCAAAAGTCCAGGACCAGATGGCTTCACTAGTGAATTCTACCAAACGTTCAAAGATGATTTAATATCTGTCCTCCTCAAACTCTTCCAAAAAAATTCAAGAAAAGGCAATACTTCCTAACTCATTTTATGAAGCCCACATCACCCTGATACCAAAAACTGGTAAAGATAACATAAATTAAAAAAAAAAAAAAAAAAACTACAGACCAATACTTCTGACGAATAGACACAACAATCCTAAACAAAACAGCAAATTGAATACAACACTACGTTAAAAAGATTATGTATCATGATCAAGTGGGGTTCATTCCATGGGCACAAGGATTTTTCAACATATGCAAATCAATCAACATGATACACCACATAAACAAAATAAAGGATAAAAATCATAGGATTATATCAATAGATGAAGAAAAAACACTTGAGAAGATACAACATCCATTTATGATTAAAACACTTAATAAATGGGTATGGGAAGAAAGTACCTCAACATAATAAAGGCCATATACAACAAATCCTCAGCTAATAGCATACTTAAAAGGTGAAAAACAGAAAGCTTTTCCTCTAAAATCAGGAACAAGACAGTGATGCCCCCTACCTGTTATTCAATATAGTATTTGAAGTCCTAGCCATAACAATTAGGCAAGAAAAAGAAATAAAAGGCATTCAAATTGGGAATGAAGAACTTAAATTGTCACATTTTGCAGACGACATGATTCTTTATATAGAAAACTGTAACGAACCCACTAAGGTGATTTATGAATTTTGAAAACATTTACTGAGTATCCATAATGTTCCAGGTACTGTACTAAATGTTAACATGATATGTATACACACAAAAAAATAAACTGCCAAACAACATGATCAGTTTTATTCACTGATAAGTGAAAAATGTGATAGTGGTAACAAAGGCACATAAGAGAATTCTGGCGAAGATTTGAACTAGGCATAACACTAAGTAGGCATTTGTCCACTCGGAAAAGTAAGAAGATCGCTGGCAGAAGAAACGGCATTCATGAAGACATGAAGGGCTCAATACATTTGGTAAACAAACAGAGTTCAGTGTTAATGGAGCATAAGCCTGATGTGACAGATGAGTTGTAGATGCTGATAAAAGTCAAGATTGCAAGGAGCAATGTACACCAAACTAATTTTGTTTGAATTTTACAGTTAGTGAGGTCTTTCTCATAGAAAGTAAGATGACCTCTTCATATTCAATTTTTGAGTGATAAAACTCTTCCATCAGTGTGGAAGGAGGACCTGGATGACTGGGAGGTAGATAGGAGGCAACTGGTTACAGAAGAAATAATAAGATAGCAGTGAAATACAGAGAAACTATTTTAAAAGATATATAATAGGTGGAATTTGCTAATTTCAAATAATTGTGAAAAAAGTGAAAACGATACTGTATATATTATATACGTAGCTAATATTGCTTTATTCCACCCTACAATCATACAGCACGTATGTACAGCTGATTTTCTCCACTGTGAGTACCTACTAAATAAAAATCTCAAATACTGTTACATTATTTCGCTATATCCTACCACTTTTAAAAAGAATCTGAATCATCTCAAATACTATATTCTGCAACATATGAAAATTTTAACCAACTGTTGAAGAACTATATTTGCACCTATATACAAATATACATGTAAATAGTACAGAATTTACTATACTTTTATATTTAAAATGTCTAGAATAAGCATATATCTATTTCTTTTTTTTCAATTAAAGTTTATTGGGGTGACAATTGTTACTAAGTTACATAGGTTTCAGGTGTACAATTCTGTAATTAACCATATATCATATTGTGTGTTCACCATCCAGAGTCATTTCTCCTTCCATCACCATATATTTGATCCCTTTTACCCTCATCTACCACCCTCCTCCCCTCTTACCCTCTGGTAACCACTAAACAATTGTCTGTGTCTATGAGTTTTTGTTTCTTCATTTGTTTGTTTTGTTCCTTTGTTGTTTTTGGTTTTATATACCACATATCAGTGAAATCAGATGGTTCTCTACTTTTTCTGTCTGACTTATTTTGCTTAGCATAACAATCTCAAGGTCCATCCATGTGGTTGCAAATGGCATTATTTCATCTTTCCTTATGGCAGACTAGTATTCCATTGTGTATATATACCATATCTTCTTTATCCAATCATCTATCAAAGGACACTTCGGTTGTTTCCATGTCTTGGCCACCATAAATAAAGCTGTAGTGAACATTGGAGCACATATATCTTTACGAATAAATGTTTTCAGATTTTTTTGGGTAAATACCCAGGAGAGGGATTTCTGGGTCATATTGTAATTCTATTCTTAATTTTTTGAGGAACCTCCACATTGCATTCCATAGCAGCTGCACCAATCTGTATTCCCACCAACAGCGAATGAGGGTTCCTTTTTCTCCACAGTCTCTCCAATACTTGTTATTATTTGTCTTGTTGATGACAGCCATTCTAACTGGTGTGAGGTGATAGCTCACTGTGGTTTTTATTTGCATTTCTCCAAAGAGGACATAAAAATGGCCAACAGACATATGAAAGATTGTTCAGCATCACTAATTATCAGAGCATTTATCTATTTCTTTACTAATCTGAGACTTATGGACAGAATAAAAGAAAAATGGGGGAAAAACTGAAATGCAATTTCTGGAAAAAATACCATTATACTAATATTGAAATGTTTTCATTAATTCCTAGCAGGCTATTTTAGTCAAACTACAAAAATTAAATAGTTTGTGTCCAAGCAGCTTTATTTTTTATTATTACTTTGATCTAAGAACTAAAAAGCCTCACCTGAAAAAGTACCACTCACATCAAAACAATATTAACACTATACCAGAAATTGTTCCATGAAAATCATAAAAATATAGGGGGAAAATTACTGATACTTTAGCCACCCCTTGCTTTATTCTTTATTCAACTATTTCCCATTTAAGTACTGACAAAGTTTGCCTTCATTTAGTTTTAGAGAGGCTGCAGGCAAAAAAAAAAAAAAATTATAAGGTGTCTGAATTATTTATTTTAAAACTTTAAAGGCATCTGAGGCATCTCCTATATTTTATAGACTTTGAATGGATCAGTGTCAACTACTAGAAATGTAGGCTCAATGATCCTATAAGCCCAAATGGCCATTCTGTACCCAAATGAAAAATGTCACGTGAGCCCTTCTGGCCTTGGAGAATCTAACCCAGAACTGGCTTATTTATGGTAATTACATATTTTAGTCACTAATAAATCTTACAGCCATAATCTATGAAGAAACAGATTTTCTTTATATTAAGTTATGGAAGTCAATGATGGCTGTGAGGTGAGCTGCTCAGAAAGTAGTTTGTAAATCTAGCTCTATTAGGCAAGCCTTTTAAGAACATTTTTCTCTTAGCAACAGAAGGAACAGTACTTCAGTTTAGATTTTATTTCCTTATGGAACATATTCTAGTGGTAAAAATGACTGAATATTTTGTGACTCTGAAATGCAATAATTGAAACATAATCTGTTCCTTAGGAACTCTAAATTTTTCTAAATTTAAGATGCACAACTGGGTTATCTCAAACTAAATTGAGATTATTTAAAGAGTAAAGCCAAATCTTTTTGCAAAATTGATTCATGCACCTACAATCTGTAAGAAATGAGAAAGTACGCTTAACATAATACCTAGCTGCAGACTCATCGAACCATTTATATCTTCAAATTTAACATATATCTAAACCACACACACACACACAAAAAAAAATCTTAATTTCTTGGAAAGTACAATTTGATTCTTGACATATTTTTAAATCCTTTGAGCTTCTGGTTCAAGATGGCAGATTATACACAGTTGCTTCCTCTCCTTCCTAAAATCACATTAAAATAATAGAAATATGAACAAAAGGGACTAGACATTGAAAAGTGATAAGGTTGGGAATGGGAGCCATCAGTAGAACAGAGAATTTTAGAAACTTTGAGGCAGAAAGTGGATATGAATGAATGTATTCTATGTATCTACTCTACTGTTGACACAGACTTGGGTTGTGTCCAGTTGTTTTGTTGTCATTATTGTTGTTGTTGTTGCCACTGCTGCTGTTTTGCTATTACAAACAATAGTGCTCTGACTATTCTTGTACATTTCTTCTGAAGCTTATGTGTAAGGGCTCCTCTAAGGTATATACCTACAGGTGGACTTGCTGAGTCATGGGGTATATACATACTCCCCTTTACTGGCAATGGTCTTTTTCTAAGTGATTGTACCACTTTAAAACACTTCAGCAGTGCGTAAGAGTTCTTAGCGCCCTACACCCTCTTCAGAACTTGTATTCTCCCATTTTAATGTTTTGCCTATTTAGCAGTTATGAAGTGGTATCTCATTCTCGTGTTACTTTATGTTTGTTTGATTTTGCTGAGATTGTAAAATACTTCACATTTTCATGGTTTATTTCTTTTTTTGATACTGAAATACCTATTCCTGTATTTTGTCCATTTTTCTATTAAGTTTGTTTTCCTTCATATATTCTGAAAACTAATTTTGTCAGTTACATACATTTCCAATACCTTCTCACAATTTATAACACAGCTTTTGACTTCATAATGTGTCTTGATGAGGAAATAATCTTATATGATATAGTTCAATATAGCAATCATTTACTTATAGTTTGTTGTTTTAATATCTTTTTTTCAAATATAGTTAATACGTTCTATGTTAAGTTTGCTTTAACATTTTTTATTTTTATTCCTGTCAATGTGGGGATTGGTTTTTGTCTATGGAGTGATGAAGAAATGAAAGTGGTTTTTTTTTTCTTCTGTATTGATAACCAAGTGTCAGAACACCATTTAATAAAGAGCCTATCTTTTCCTACTAATAGGCAATGCGTATTCTATTATTAATCAAATTTCCACTTATGCATGTGTAATGCTGTCACCACTATTTTGTTCTGTAGCTCCAAATGTCTATCACTGTGCCTTTACAACATTTTATTTTCTATAGATTTATCATAAGTTTTTAGAATTTGTAAAACAAGCCTCCATTCTTCTTCTGGTATGCTTTCACTATTCTTAGCCTTTTGCTTTCTTTCTTTCTTTCTCTTCTGTTTTTCTCTTGCTCTTTTATAGAAAGATTATGTTAGATTTGGAAAAGTCCTAAGAGAAATAAAAATGAGAACCTGATTGCAACTTATTGAATCTAAAAATTATTTTTAGGAGAACTGACATCTTTATAATTGCCTTCTGTGTTTAATTATGAGATATCTCTGCATTTATTTAGGTTTCATCATTTCTGTCATAAAGTTTATGATTTTTCTCCCCAGAGGGCTTGTAAATATTTTAGAATATTTTTCTAGATACGTTATATTTCCACTATTGTAAATGGCCATTATATTTTCTAAATTATTATTGTGCAAAGTTAATATTATTAACCTATTTTGTTAAATAATGTGTAGCATCATACAGCTAATCATGTCATACACAAAAATGGCAGTTTTAACTCCCCCCCCCCCACCAATTATTAGAAATTTTCCTCCTGTTCCTAGACTAATTGTTCTTCAGCACTGTGTTGAACAAAACAATAGCCAGGTTTCTTGATCTGTGCCTGGTATTAAAGGGAATGCTTCCAACATTTAACCACTAAATATTACGTTTGTTGTAATATTTAATATATACTCCTCACCAGGTTAAGGAATTTCCTTCTATTACAAGTTACAAAGAGTTTTCATCATAAATGGAAGTTAAATTTAATTCAAGATTAATATTTATTTTCTGTTATTGACATGATCATGTATTATAGTTTTTCTCCTTTAATCTATTAAAATGTTGACATATTAATGTATTATCTAATGTTAAATAAATATTTCATGTGGTTCTGTTATACTATTTTTCAATAAAATATAATGTTGAAGAAGTTAAGGTAACACTTGAAATTCAAGATCTGACAAGTCTCTCTCCCAGATCTGAGAGGTAGAGTCCCTTTTGATAAGCTTGTGCATGGTATACAAACTGATAAAAATAAGAAGCCAGTGTAGAATAAAGAGATTTGCTGATTGAATGGTATCCAGATTAATCGAGTCTCTATCTGGATGAAATAGCTTTTGAAATTATTTTTTTTATATTTAAGTACACAAAAAAATAATAACTTTCTCCATTTGGAGGAGAAAAAATACAACATACCTTCAAATTGTTTTAAAATGCTGTTCCTCTCCAGTCGTAATACAAGATTTTCTAGAATAGAGGGCCTTTGGTACTCATGGAGGAATACCATTTGATCCTTTAACTAGTTTCTAGAGCACTTGGTACACCACATTTGTGAACTCCAGTGCACTCTGGTCCCTCAGTGAAGTTTTGAGGCCACTGGTGGTGGGACTGGTTCATCTGATCAAAAGCCATTAACTATTTATCATCACTTCCCTCAATTCACAGTTCAGAAGTGGCCCATGTGTCTTTCTTCACTCTTCCCTTAACAGACTTAGAGTCTTGCCTAGAGCTCACTGCTCTGTCAAGCTGGCCCATGCTAGTCCTAAATGTCCAGTCTTCTAGAGACCTACCCCTACTAGTCATTAGACACACACTGTCTGGAAAAGATGTGACTGAAGCAGGGCAGCTCTCTGAAGCTGAGGCATCCAAAGGGGATAACCTTAAGACTAACTGCCAACAACACCCCCAGCATGGGACCACAGTCCTTCCCTGAACGGATCCTGGCTAGTGTACTGCCATGAACATCACACTGTGACCACCATGTGCACAACCTCGGCCTTAGTGGTGCCAAGGAATGGCTGTCTGGACACGTGCTGACGCAGCATGAACATAGGCTGTAGCCCACACACATGCATGTGAGGCATGTCGCCATGGGTCGTAAAAGAAGAGACAGGCCTTGGGCCGAGGACAGGACAATCATCCTATAGTGGTGAGGTCAATCACAAAACTCCAAAAGAAGTCCAACATTTTTCAATTTAAACTTTGTTTTCCAGGTAATTTTGAAGGGCTAGTCATCAAAGCAGGAGTATAGAATGCATTTTTACCTTGATTAATAACTTGTGAATATTTAGAACTACTGAGTGCAATCCTCCGTTTGAACTCCTCCCTCCTGCCTCAGGGCCTGCACGCGTGAGGAGTGTCCATGCCTCCAAGGATGTGATTTTGCTGCTCTGCCTCCCTGCCTTAAGTTTCCACTCTTCCTCGACCAGCTTTAATAGCTGAAAGAAAGCATCCTGTACCTGAAGAAACTTACAAAGAACAGTTTCACATAAAATAGCTCCAACATGCACCTGATATTTGTCTACATGTCCAAAGTCTATATTTACCTTCTATGGGGTGTTTTCTATGCCAAGATTTCCAACCACAGGACATAAATAGATACAAATCAGTCAGACAATTCTTTTAAATATAAAACAGATGATGACATCTCTTGCTCAAAACCCTCCAGCTGCTTTTCCATCATATCAAATAAATCAAAAGTTCTTTCCATGATCTCTAAACCCTGTTTGATTTGTTCCCTGGTCACATTTCTGGTCTCATACTGGAAATCATACTATTTCCACCTCTACTCACTCAACTGCAGGATGCTGGCCTTCGTGAAATTCTCCAAAACACTATGCTCCTGCAACAGGACTTTTGCACTTGGCATTCCCTCTAACGGAAATGCTTTTCTTAATGGCTCACTTCCTGGTTTCATTCTGGTTTCTATTCCAATTTAGGTCCTCATAAAGACCTTCCCTGACACTCTATCTAAATGTATAGTGTTATGTATCATAATTTTTATAGAACTTATCACTACCTCACATATTACATATTTATTTGTTCTTGCTTATTGCTAATATACCCTGTAAAGAATGTAAGCTCCATGAGAACAGGTACTTTGTTGACTTCATAGTTGTATCCGCCAAACTTAGAACGTGCCTTCATATAGCTTCACATAATAGGTGTTCAATAAATATTTATTGAATGAACATTCCTCCCACTTGTTCTTTAGTCACAGACGTGCCCACAGAAACACAGGAGCTGAAAGATGTGGGTAACCCTTTGTTATCTGCATCCGTTACCATGGGCACATTCCCCAGCTATGACAGGCAGAACCCCAGAAGCATTCTGACAATTGAAAAATCCCTAGTACAGCTGAGGTTTCAAATATCTTGATATGACAGAGCCCTACTGCTAGAGAATAAAGGATCTCTTTCTTTGGGTTTTCATCAAATGTAAGTTTAATAAAATAGAAAGAATTAGCTTCTGGAGTTGGGGCTGATAGGGTAAAGAAACACTTTAAGAAGTCTACCTCGTGCAGTGGGATTGATAATAGACATAGAGTCAAGGTCACAGGATTTTACTTTACTTAGTACTATTCTACACTGAATTATTTTATCCATGTGCATAACCACTTTTGAAATTTTAAAAAAAGAGAAAGTTTACCATAAGATAAAATGTTTTTAATATCTTCTGGAAAAAATACATAATTAACTTTGTGAAAGCCTACACACTCTCCTACCCTCCCCATTTCTCCTTTACATGTAAAGTAGCATTGTTGTAACTTTAACAAAAGGGCTGTAACTCTCCTGAAATACCAGGGTCCATTTTCAGTTCACAAAGTCTCCCAAGGAAGTTAGAGAATTCTTATTATATATCTTCCTTCCTTCTCATTAAGATACCAAATACAATGTATTTGTGTACTTGTCTCTACTTTTAGACTATGCCCTCACAAATGATCTAATCAGAAAAATGCAAACATTTTTATTGTTAGTTACAAAGAAAAATTTTAAACCAGTGATATATTCTAAGCACTTTGCATTTGATACTATGGAACAAATGATTACAAGATTCACCATTAATGAAGGGCCCCTACAAATTTACACTAGGTAATTGAAACCAAAAGAAAACAGAATGAGTTAATAATGATGCTAAAAATAATCGTCCCTTCATGTGAGAGATTATTTATCCTAACACTTCTAATAAATTTTAAAAGTACTTTACCCCATTTTTATGAAAGTAATATATACGTATGTATGTGTATTGTGTATGTGTATTACTATGGAAATGAACAGAAAGGGAGGAAAGATGCTCATAAACTATTGACAGCGCCACCTCTCAGGAGGGAAACGGAGGTGGGGAAATGATAAAGGGAAGTTTCCACATTTTTGTGACTATAGTTCTGTATTGAGTTTTTAACAATGATATATTATACGTGTTTGGGCAACACATATGTAAGTGTATGAGTGTGTATATAATCAATGACATATATTTTTAGAATATTTTAGAGTAATTAAACTCAGTTTTTCCAAAAAAAAAAAGAAATGAATTATTTTAAGACATTGAGATCTTAGCATTTAAACAAATACCATGGTAAAAACATTCAAAAAATGAAACATTTCTTAAAATGAATTAATCTTCTAATTTTCCTGCCTTTATGTCTAGATTGCTACATTGACACAGGCTATACTAACAGTGTGGTGGGGGAGGAGAAGGAAGTAAATAAGATATAAATTTATGTACTTTTGACTGATTTCCAATGTATTGAAATTTCAGAGAAAATGGTTATCACATTTCCTAATTATCTCTTCTATCTTTCCAAATAGTAGAGAATTTTAAGAGAAATGATAAAAGTACCTGATTGGTTGCTACCTTGCAAGTCCATGACCCACTTCCTGAAACCTTGCTGATGGGCTCTCATGTGGAACATTTCCCATCAGTAGTTGAAATTACCTTTCAGAACCTCCGACATGTTTCAGAATCTTAGAATGAATAATTAATGCAACTGCACTCACAGACCTTTGTAATGAGCACATATTTTATAAGTAAATAACTAATGTCCAATATCAAATGAATACCAATGGAATAAAGATTTCTGGGAAGCAGGCATGGTGTTTTGTGTGAAACCTGAAACTGACACTGATAGGCTAATATTCACAAACTTCCACTTTTATGAGTTGGTTTTTAGACCCATTTACAAAGTGTGTCAGCTTAATTCTCATATTGGCAAATGAATGTTGTTTGTGGTGCATGAAAGAGAATGGAATTAGCTGTATCATTTAACCACAGGAAGCCACAAATAATGTTAACTGATCAGCTGGCCATAAATTTATTCTTTTTTAACTGTTGAATTATGCATTCAATATTCTGTACCTGAAAGCAGTTTTTTGCTCCTTTCCTGTATTTGTGTCAGTCTTTTCTACATTGTGAATCATTTCTATATTCATAGAGGATATTACATGAATCAAAACCTTGCTTTTATATATAGATATACATATATATATGAGTATATAATAATTTAGCCTCACATGCCTGCATGACTTTAAAATGATTTTCCACTTAATATTTTCTTAAAAGCCAGACTTTGTAAAATATACAAGGTCTGACAAATAAATTTGTGAACTCATCCTAGTAAAAATGCTATATACCTCATTGCTGAAAATCACTACAGTCACCTTCAAAGTACTCCCCTTGGGAAGCTATGCCCTGATGCCAGTGCCTAGTCCACCCTCCAAAGCAATTTTGGAACTCTTTTTCTGGAATGGCCATCAGATCTGTCGTTGTATTACCCTTGATGTCCTAAAGGTCATCGAAATGTCTTCCTTTCAATATTTCCTTTAACTTTGGGTAAAGAAAGAAGTCATTGGAGGCCAGATCAGCTGAGTAGGGAGGGTGTTCCAATACAATTATTTGTTCACTGGCTAAAACCTCCCTCACAGACAGGGCCATGTGAGCTGGTGCATTGTCATGATGTAAGAACCATTAATTGTTCAGGTCGCAAAAAGCTCAGATCGTCTAACTTTTTCAAGCAACCTTTTCAGCACTTCCAAATAGTAAAATTGGTTAACTATCTGAACAGTTGTACAAATTCATAATGAATAATCCCTCTGATATCAAAAAAGGTTAGCAACATCGTTGCAACAAGTTCACGAACTTAATTGATAGAACCTCATAGATAGCTGATATAAAATATTGTATTTGGATAGGAGACAGAGACAGGGATGATACTGTTTCTGGAATTAATGACCCTGACTTGTGCTCTCAGCTGAGCAGGCCATTTAAATTTTTGTAAAGATGGATCTAAAGGGTATCAATGAAATAGTCAAATAATAATCAAAGAAACGCTTTAATTTTCTTTAAATGCCCAGATAGCTTGAAACTCCAGAACTTTAAACTCAAAGGAAGGAAGAAAAAAACTTGACCCAGAGAAACCAGCTATAGGTAGAGTGACCTTCTTCCTTTTGTTCTACCGAGGAAGTTGCCTCTGACTTGTTGCATTGAGTTGTTTCAGTGGCTATGTAAGCAAACATCTAGAACTGTCATGTTTGTTGCCTTGGTTTAATGGGTAGAGTACAGTCTCTTATGATGCCTTTGTTCTCATTCTATCCCTGTCATTGTCCAGTGAGTCTTTGGGCAGGTCACCGGACCTAAGTGTCAGCTCTCTCATCTGTAAAACAGGGATAATGATAGTACCTACTATATGGAATTGTATTAGAATGTGTGATAGGCAGAATAATGATCCCCCCCGCCCCACACCAAATATCCACATCCTAATCTCTGGAAGGTGTGACTATATTATTTTATACGGCAAAGGGACTTGTAGATGTGATTAAGTTAAGGACCTGAGATGGGGAGATTATTTTGTATTATCCAAGTGGATCCAATGTAATCACAAGGGTCCTTTAGAGTTTAAGGAGGAGATGTGACTCAGGTCAGAACGATGTGACTGCTGGCTTTAAAGATGGAGGGAAAGGCCATGAGCCGAGGATTGCAGACAGCTGCTAGAAGCAGGAAAAAAGGAAATGGATTCTTCCCTGGAGCCTCCAGAAGTAACATTATCCTGCCAATAAGTTAATTTTAGTCCAGTGAAACCTATCTGGACTTCTTCCAGAATTGTAAGATAATAAATTTCGGAATTTTTTTAAGTGCCTAAATTTGTGTTAATTTGTTTGCAAGAGCCATAGGAAACTAAACTAGAATTAAATGAGAAAATACATAACAAAAATGTTAGTTCAATGTCTTAACACATTGAAGTACTCAATAAATGTTAAAATGATAATGATGAATGATGGTGATACATAGTTTTGTTTGGATAATTTCCAGAAATGTTGAATATTAGGTTGAATTGTATTGAAAATGCTGATATTTGATCTATTTTGACCTGTAAATATCATTTCATGTGGTCCAATCTAATATTTCTCAGCCTACTACTTATTCATAGGAATTTTAAAAACATTAAAAGAGGATGCCTATTTCCTCAAATTTCATCTTACTATTCCCTTTTCAATTACAATTTCATGAGATTGTTATAAGGATTAAATGAGATAATGTATGTAAAGTAGTATCAAAACTACTAATAGTAACCCTGAATACATATTAGCTGTTATTATGCTCTTTAATGTAAGTTCCAGGAGAGCAGGAAATCTGTCTGTGTTATCCCCTGCTGTAATTTCTGCTCGCACAACAATGCATTTTCATATAATTTACTAAAAAAAAAAAAAAAATGAACCAAAAAATTTCTATGTAGTTTCCTATAGTGCCTATCCAACACGCCTTTTTGTTAGCACTTATCATGCTTTTAAAAACTTTTTGTTGGATTAAAAACTATCACGTGGGTCTCATTTTGTCAAGTATTCTGTTTCTCTTTTGTATCAGGATCCTTCTCCTTCTGCACCTTACACATTATTTGTGTTAGTATCTAACCATAGGGGTAAGAAAATTTATTTTCACAGATTGACTGATACAGGTAGCAATGTCTTTTAACAGAAGTGTCTTCTTTAGATCTCCCTCGTGGTTCAAGGAAACATAGTAACCCACATCAGCTTTGTTCATGGCTAGCAGTGTGGAACTGAATTAGAAATTTAAAGGCACCAAAAATATGGCAAGAGTATACAAGTGCTCTCCCACATTTCACTGCTCCCTTATTCTTAGCAGGTAAAACCTCATGACCAGCTATGGCCATGGTCTATGAGAGGAAATGTATGTGCACCTTCTAGACAAAAGCATTTAAAAGTCCTTGTGGGACCCTTCAATTCTCAGCCCTTGTCAAAGAGGTCACAGGATTCAGACAGTGCAGTCACAAGAAGCAGTCTCCTCCTTTAGCCTAAGTTCCTTTGTGACTGTGAGAAGAAAAGCCATACACACTTATATTAGACTAGTAACATAAGTGAGAAATACATTTCATGTGTGTATTAAACCACTGAGATTTTGAAATTATTTGTTACCGTAGCTCAGCCTCTCTTACCCTGCCCAACAGAGAAAAGAAAAAGAATATATATATTTTTTAAATAATTTAATGATCCTGATTATAGATTGATTAGCAGTTAGTTGTCCTAACCCTTATTAAAATAATTATTTTCAAAATAACTTAAAAAAAGAAATTGTCTTGAAGAGAAGATTGGGGACATAATAAAATAGCAGGAAACAAAGAAACTAAAGCACTGAATGTTATAAATGAAATAACAATCATCAGAGATAAAGTTAGACAAAAATTGAGATTTATGCTACTGGTTCATAACACAAATAGAAAGAAAAGCAATATTCTAGGTTTCATAATGCCAGAGAACAGACACCCTTGTTCAACATTAATGGATATTGCATGTTATTATGCACTATTATTGCTTGTATTGGAATTCTAGACAGATGTTCACCAGCTGACAACATAACTCAGAATTTCAAATAGAGAGACCATCTGAGATATTAGACTGTGAAAATAACACTCTACATCCATGGCTCTCAAACTTTAATGTGAATAAGAATCACCTAGGGATCTGGTGTAAAAATGCAGATTCCTGCCCTGCTTCCAGCTATTCATATACACTACATAGAGAAATTCCCCCCCAACTGGCGATTTTAGTGAACATCCCAGGTGCCTCTGATGCAAATGGTCCATGTACCACACTTTTGGAAAAAGTGTCCTTTATTAGGAGACAATAACTGGCTCCAACATAAATGTAAAACACCCTCCCACACATACTCTAATATTTGCCTTTCCCTTCAAATTTGTTTTATCACAGTTAATTTTAATATTATACAGGAGCTTTTTTCTCCCTTTACATAAAATACACACACACACACACACACACACACACACGCACAAACACATGTTTTCTTACACTTATACTGGTATCTACTGGTATCTACATAATTCTTTCAGTAGCTTGAATGTTTACTTGGTTGAAATAATCAAAAATATTTTTCTAACAATTACGTATTTCTCTAAGGATGTGTTATTTTCATTTTTAGTATTAACGATGTCATATTTGAAAAATAGTCTTCTTATTACCTTTTCAATTAGAACAATCTATGAGAATTTTTGTAAGGATTGAATGAGATATTGCAAGTACTCAGAAGTGTGCTTAGACTATAGTAACCCTAATACATATTACTGATTATTGGATATTATTATCCATCAGAATGTAAGTTTCAGGAGAGCAGAGACTTCCCATGTATTACTCATCATTGCAACTTTCGTGCTAAGACATAGGGGACAATTGATAAATATTTGTCAGATGAGGAGGACTACGAAAACTGCTGTTATTACAATCACCTACTTAGGTTTACACCATTCAAAAGCACAAGGGTTAAAATGCAGATTCCTGCCCTGCTTCCAGCTATTCATATACACTATGTCTAGAGAAATTCCCCCCAACTGGCCATTTTAGTGAACAGCCCAGGTGACTCTAATGCAAACGGTCAACTCTTTTACATGGTTTCACCATCTGTCTTCCCGTCCTTGCTTTCCTCATCCTCAGACTCACATTGTCAGTATCCCCAGCCAAAACATATAGTGCTTCTAGCCCATAATTCTGAAAGGACAATGTTTCGGAGTTGCCTCCATCTGGAGTTCCCTGACATAGACTGCATTGCTCAAACCCAAGACATCGCTCAGCAGTACAGGATCCTGTGCAGGAGGCTGAGAATCGTGGGTCCAGTTCAGCAAGCTCAGATATGCTGGCATCCATGAGGTCATCTGATCATTATATTCCAGCTACCGTGTGGAATTTAACAATTTCAGATAACAAACACACACATAATTTGTGAAACACACACACAAGATGCTCCTTAGACAATGAACGTATAGCGACCTGGCAAAATGATGGGTTGCCACAACCAAACATGACATCAGAATGTGTCAAGGAATATCTCTGTGCTGATGAGGGAATAATAAAGTTGTAAGGAAGAGAAAACATTAGCTTAAATCTTCCAATATCCTAAGGATGCCAGGCCCATGGATTAAAAAAAAAAAAATGTGGAGAAAAAAATAAACCCTTCAAAAATCATATCAAATGCATACTATCAAACACTGCAACACATTGTTCTGACAAAGAAATTTTGACTTGCAACACAGGTTACAACACATCTGCTAGTAATTACTACGATGATTTTATTCCCTAATTTTGAATAATGGTTGTGTTCCTACCTTTTAAACCACACAGACATACATTGTACATGACATTAATGTTACATTTGTTTCTCATTATATGTGTTTCTCATTAACAACTAATTAGTCTTGATTTTTCCCCTTAAATTATGTAGTATTAAAAGAAATAGACCTTAAAAAATGTCAACAGCAGTCAGAGTTAAGTCAATATTAAAGAAACAAACAGTGTTGACCTACAGTTAACCTTGCAAGCAAGAGTAAAAATTGACCACTCAAATTGCATGTTTAAATTAACCAAAAAAAGAGTGTGAAAAAAAAAGAAAAAACATGTTTCACACTACATTTTCCGTAGTGGAGGAACAAAATAGATTAGGTATGCTACATTTGGGATGAAACTGGATTATATCAGATATGAACCACCAAAACCTTTTTATCCCTCTTTCCTCATAGTTAGAAACCTGGACACCGCATGTTTCTTGAACAAAAAAGAAAAAAAATGTTTTCCATAAATTATGCTACATTGAAAAAAATTAAAATACTTAAAATGTTATTTTTTAAATTTAAAACATCAACTGCCAAACTGAAATACCCTAATGAAGTTAGGCAATTCTAAACAATATGCTGGTACGATAATATTGGAGAAAAGTTTTTATATTTTCTTTTTTCTTTGTTATAAATTCTAAAACATTATGTGTCACCTGTTAGAAGTAAAAGTTATAATATTCATCTCATCTTTAACTCCTATACCTGACTGTACTGAATTTAAAAATATAAGGGGATCTCAGTGACGCCATGTCTAGTTCACTAATAATTTTAAATAAGTTTTAAAAATTGTCCTAATTATCTGGCAAGAAGCAGAATACTTCCCGTTACTTACCCATCCTTCAGGGCTGCATCATGGGACGAGATGCCTATAGTTGTAAGGCTTCCTGCAGTGTGAGAGGGTAGAAGTTCAGCACGTCTCCAGATTTACCCCACCCATCAAGGGTTCCTAGTAAAATAGTCCTGACGTTGACGTCTCAAAGACCCAACAAGCGGAAACCACCTTAACAAGATATTAACACTGCAACATGCTTCATAAATTGTTACCAGCTGGAATAGGGCTTGAACGAGGTAAGGAATGGGAGAGAGAAACTGAAGAAAATAAGTCATTTCACAGCTGGGAGAGACAAGAGAGACAAAAGAAAATTAAAGAATAAGAATTCAGTGGAGGGTTTTTGCATAACAGTCTTATTTGGGGACAAAGTCTTAAACAGAACAAAGATCAAGTAATATATTACTATTCACACCACTGGAGCTATTTTATATTTTCCTTTTCATTGAATCTCAATTTGGAGTTGGAAAAAGTTAAAATAGTGCTTTTTTTTTTCTCAAAAAAACCCTGAAACTTCTTTCTTTAACAGTGTTCTCCTAAGTGTTTCATGAAACCGAAAAAGGACAGGAGTTTTATATCCCACATGAGTAAAATCGTATGGCTCTCAATTTCTTCTGTCTGACTTATTTCAATTAGCATGATAATCTCAAGATCCATCCATGTTGTCGCAAATGGCAGTATTTCATCTTTTCTTATGGCCGATATAAAATTGAAAATAACAAACAAACAAGACAAACAAACAAAAACTGATAGACACAGACAACCATTTAATGGTTGCCAGAGGGTAAGGAGGAGGGGAGAAGGTAGAAGGGGAAAGGGGGTCAAATATATGGTGATGGAAGGAGAACTGATTCTGGGTGGTGAACACACGATGCAATACATAGATGATGTAATACAGAATTGTACACTTGAAACCTTATAATTTTACTAACCAATGTCATCCAAAAATTCAATAAACACTTTTTTTTAAAAGGACAAGGAGTAAGAAGAAGAGGAAAGAGAGGAAAAGGAGGAGAGACGCTACCATTCAAAACTTGAAACAGCTGAACTAAAACAGATAAAGTGGTCTTAATTCTAACCATCACATAAATCAGTGTTTCTCAAATTATAATGTGCATGAAAATCACATGGGGGATCTTGCTAAAGTGCAACTTTTGGGTCAGTAGGTCTGAACTGAGGCTGGAGATTTTATATTTCTAAAAATGTTCCTGTGAATACAGATGCTGCTCGTCCATGGGCCACACTTTGAGTAGCAATGACCTACAGTCCCTTGCAGATTGACAGAAGCTCCTACTAGTAGATGTTTTTATTCAAACAAAAACTGTAATTGGTCTGTTTTGCTTTAAGATGTTTCAAGTAGACAGTACTTGGCTTAGCGTCTCAATTATTTCTCTTTTGCATATTATTGGCCATATCTTCATGTTCTTAGCTGGATTCCAAGGGAGCCACGGAGTATTTGATAATTGATATTTAATTATTGATTCCCTTACACCCTGTGTATTGGTTATTTGATTATTGATGAAATATTCAAAACCTCTCTCCTCCTAACATAGACAGGAAAAAGGCAGGTTCAAGCCGACTGATGAGATCACTAGCATGACTGATGAGATCAAGCTGACTGATGAGATCACCCGCGTGCTAGCAGTCCCCACTAACAAGCCAGCACTGGCCACACCTAAGAAAAGCTGGATGCAAATCAAGATGAGGTCTCCAGGACTGAGAAAAACAAATAGTGTGTCTTTATGTGGAAGAAAAGAAGTTTCTGGTTGCTGACTCTTGTGCCTGCCAGATATCCCTGCAGTGAAATTACTGACAGCTGCTAAAGGCCAACATGCATGTACTATGTCCTTACTAAAGAGAGGATGCATAATGCAATCCTCTGTCTCATCTCTATAGAGCTTTTGTATATAGACTATATGGAGGAAAGGTTTTTAATGCTGCCTTCCTCCACAAAGTGAAGTTTTGGGAAGAAGGAGGAATCGGGTTAATCTAGGTCTCAGATATATTGGTTTCTTCCCAACTTGGCTTTCACGATTCAAAAAAACTATTTAATAATGGATACTGACAAACATGACCTCAGTGAGAAGCCCTGTGTCATGTATAGTGTAATTCCAAAGATTCAGAACTGTAAGGAAGAAACTCTCCTAAAGGCAGTAAGTAGGAAATAGCTGGATGAAACTAGGTAGTAACAGTGAAAAACTGGGGAACTGTGGGAAATGGGATGAGACAAAGGCTAATTCCACATGAATCCAAATATCCAAGCTTTTCCCTGGGAATAAATACCAATCCAAGTAAGTATTTGATTGGAAGTCGTAAAAACTAGCAACTGGTCACCTAAATTGCTATCTTAACCAGTTACCGTGGTGTCATGTGCTCACAAAATGATAAGAAAGGTATATTGGGGAAAACAAACTATTATTTTCATCTTCTTTATTGCTATCAAAGGTAAAGAGCTAATAAAAGATGCTATGAAAGAAAGCTGGTAAGAAAAGGATAGACCACATAAGATGCTAAATTTAGAAGAGTAAATAAAATAAGGAAAAGCAAGCACTCACATTAGTGAACACGGTGAGCCATGAATGCAGCAGAGAGGCCACTGGGATGGAGTTGCTCTGCCAGCAAGCCAGAGAGGCCAAGAGCAAAGGATCACAGGAAAGCAGAGAAGGGACTCATGTGTCACAGCTTGGAGAAAATATGATAAAGCCCATTAGAATGAAGGAAACAATCATAAAACAGTATTAACATTCTAATACATTAAAAAATGAAATCAGCTGTCCAAGATTCTGAATATTTTAGTCTACATAAAATCTAAATATGAATGCAAGGACTACAAGAGGGGAGGAAAAAATGAATTCTTATTCCTTTGGAAAAATCATCATCATACCTTTTAGGCAATAAAATTCTGTGAATTTTAACAAAGCAAGAGAGCTTTGAGTAAAATGGTATTCATAAATGTAGCTGAGCTACCTCACTGAGACCGTAGAATCAAAAGAACATCGTGCCAACACCATATCACTCTGGAAATACACTCTTTTCATAAATGTGGATAACAGTAGTCACAGGGCATTGTCTCAGGTCTCTTTTCTTCTTATTAAAACCACAATTTAAAACGCCAACACAAACAGGCAATCCAAAGTCTAAGTCTAAAGCTGTACCTCCTTTTGAGTGAATGAATACATTTTCAAACCGAAACAAATTTGTGAAATTAACTCTAAATACATACTTATTGGGAGGTAGTCTACTTTTCTATGAGTAATATAATATTCTCCAAAAAGGTAATGCAGAATGTAGAATGAAAAGTATATTTATAATGATAGCATTGATTTTTAACCCCCCGCCCCCTTAAAAGGTATTCCTTCTTGCTACTTTTTAAATCCACTTTTTCACTGGGGGGAAATAAATGCGGGGAGTGGGGCATCGACAGAAGGGAGTAAAAAGTGTAATTTAACCTGTATTACAGTGACATCTAGTGGTGATAAACGGTAACACTAGCTAGTCTATTCCAATTAAATATAAAAATAGAAATCGCTGCATAGAAAAATAGGAAATGAGAGGTTATTTCAGTATTTCCATTTCTGTGTAAGTGTACAAAGACCTTCCCTGACTCTGTGTCTACCGCCCTGTGTGTTCTTTAGGGGACTAAATCTGTGTCAACACCCGATTATTGGCTTGTCCATCTTGACTGACTGAAATGGGGAAAAAACAGGATGAAGCTTGGTATTTGCTCTATTCGGGTTCTTTACCCGTACAATGTGGATGCTTCAAAACAAGTATTCAACATGTGAGCAAATATTTTTAAAACACACACACACACACACCAAACCTGTCTGAAAACAATCTCATTTTGCTTTCTCCCTCCTTCTGAGCAACTGAGCAAACCTGACAGGTTGCCTAGCCTGTCTCTACCCAGCCTTTCTGTCTTCAGCTCCACCATGCTTCACAAGTTAAAAGCATGGAAAAAAAATGAAGCCAAAGAGACTTGGATTTTATTCCCATATCTCAAATATTATCTATATAGCCAGGAAACATTATTTAACCCCTTTAAATTTAAGTTTCTGCACTGATGAAATGACATGAGCAAGTCCCTACCTCATAGGTTTTCAGAGGGTTAAATTAAATGATACAGGAAAAGCACTAGAGTCTGGTCCATGAAAAGTATTTAAAATGTTTGGTAATTTGCTTTGGTAATTTTCTTCCAATAAAATATCCTACTAGTTCCCAAATATTCCGTGTATATTCCAAGTTATGTAACTTGACTCATGCTGTTCCCTTTGTTTGGAATACCCTATCTTCAAGGCCTGACTCAAGTATATCCTCTTTTATAGACTTCCTTACTACTGGCTTTTCTCCTACACTTTCTGCTTTCTCTGGCTCAGAGCAATGATTGAGTCCTTGACATAACTCGCCTTGTTTCACTAATATCCCCCCTCCCAATTGACTTTTACTCTATGTTAGTTAGAACAAGCCCCAGGTAGTACATCATCAGAGTACAACACTGAACAATTTCATACAGTGGACACTCAGTAGTCCAGCTGTGTATAATCTGGACAATAGTTGGGAAGTGGAAAAGTTCAGATGTATGGCGTTTCCTTAGGCAAGAGTACACAGGCATACCAGGCATACTTCCCTTTGTTGCATTTCACTGACATTATGTTCTTTTATAGATTGAAGGCAAGACCCTCCACCAGCAAAAAGATCACACTCACTTTGTTGTAGTTGTCTGGAACCAAACCTGTAATATCTCTGAGGTATGCCTGTAAAATGGCAGCCGTCACTCCAAAATCAACCCATAGACCTGTTTTATCTGACGAAAACAGGGTTTTCCAATAAAGAATAGGTGCTTTCAAGTTATTCTTAGTGGAAACTTTTCTCCCTGACTCCTTGTTTCCAAGTAAAGAAACCCTCTGGTAGCACCCCTTGCCTCTTGCCCCATTTTCTTCCCATAAATTAAGATTGATTGACGTGGTTAGCAGGTAATGTTATAATAATTTATTAAAATCTATAAGAAATGAAAATCAGGGATTTTCTTTCCTCCTGCCCTGAACCAGTGCAAACCAGGGACCTGGGTAAATGGAACTCCTCTAAATACCCAAACTTGTTTCCCTTCAGGTACGCTATCCCAAGTGTTATCACCAATGTGTGAGGGGGCAGGTATAGAGAAGTGTCACTGGGTCATTAATAACCACTTTCTCCAAAAGCTTTATCAGAAAAAAACCAAAAAGGATGTTTTTAAATCTCTGTCTAGCTAACCCCTGTGTTATCGCTCAACTAAACTCAGGCAGAGGAAGAGTATCAGATTAGCCTTATTAACCCCTAAAAGTTGCTTCAATGACTTGTACATCATATACTATTTTCTGCTTACTCCAAAGACTTTTGAACAAAATATCACAATTTTAAATAAAAACAGGACCTGGCCCTGCACTTGTATGAGCCTGCCTCACTCACTTCCCCCTAACCTCAGCCCTGGTTCCAATAAAGCTTCGTGTACCAAAACAGGCAGTCGGTCCACAAGTCAGAGTTGGAGGATACAACTTTTTAAAATATTGCATTACAACAATATTTATCTTGACTTCTGAATTGTGAGATGTCCCCTTATATTTTCCATCTGAAGTGAGTGCCCCACTCCCCTCACCCTAGTCCCAGCCCCTCTAAATGATATAACCTTCTTCTCAGGGCACTTTCTGGCAATAGGTAAGTGAAAGGCTCAAGGAAACGTGGGCCAGGACTGTCAAATCATAGTGCTCCATCTCTCTGGCAAGAAGGGTTTTTTGTGTTATTTTATTTTTGTTTTTGCTTGTCGAGCATTTGAGCACAGGACACAAGGAAGACCAGAGTCCTTCCTTAGAACTGAACTAGCAGAAAGGAGTGCTCACTCTTCTGGAGTTGCTAAGTCTGGAAGGAAGAACTCTGCAGCTACCAGAAAGCACCTTCTTCATCGTTTGAAAAGGGCTCTGTGTATAGAACAAAGCCAATCAGAGGCCAGCAGAGATCAAAGCTGGATAGAAAGAGAAAGTCCAGAGGTACTGAGACTCCCCCTCAAGGATCTGAAGTCTTGGTTCCTCTAACAATTCCTTCAGGCATTTGAGCTATACCAGCTACAAGAGCCATCGTATTCCTTTTTTGCTCAAGGTAATCTGAATTGGACTTTTTTCACATGTGTCCAAAATAATCTTGAGCAATTTCAGGATCTCACTGTTAAAGGTTCTTGAAAGTCGATCATTTTCACACAAAAATTTTTCCTGAATTATTTTGGCTGGTCTAACCTTAGCAACTTCAGTTCCAAGAGGGCAAATCCTCCTACTAAATATTGTTCCATGACAAATGGAAGAATGTTTTGTAACATCTTTCTTGTGATCCAAGACACCTGAGGAACTGCTATAAACCATCACAACTTTCCATTTAAAAACAACCCCTGGAAAAGTTAAGAACCAAATAAAGTTTGTCATTCATGTCCTAAAACTCCTTTCCAAATTCCTCTGTGAACACTCCCTCATAGATATTGTGCCTCCAACTATTCCTTAATACATCTGGATTTAGGAGAGGTTGTGGAATAAGAAAATGACTACAAGACATCTAGAATTCTTCCCCAAAATGTCCAGCAAGCTTAATAAAGCTAATAGCCAAGAAATTCTACTTCAAGTGAACCCTATCAAGAAAATTTGTCTTCATAAAATGTCAGACACCTCACCCTACTTTCTCCACGGAAACTGGGATTCAGAGTTCACAGGGTCAAAGAAAAACTCTTCCTCCAAGGCCTCTAGCTATGTCTGGGTTCTCTAAGTAGCTGATTCCTTGGGCCTCCATAGATGACAGAGTACTCAGACTTGATTCATCATAGAAGATGAAAACTGATTTTTTTTTTTTTTACTTACCATAAAATAAGATTGCTTGTAATGACTCTAAATTATCTTAAGTAGCTGGAATTCTGTAAACTTTTATTTAAAAATGCTTACATTTTGTCTGAAGAGAGAGTATGGTTTTGTATTGCCACCCACAGATCCTAATAGAACCAGGTCCAGAGGTCTCACTCTGTGCTCAATGCTAGGCTAAGCCCTAGGGGGCTGTGCTAGATGCACGTTACCGTTTTGTGGCTCACAGTATAGAGCAAATAAGAGTTTAAGGCAGAGGCTGGAACCAAGGGACTGGTTTCTATAGAACCAAGTCTATAGAAAATGTAAGTGAGGAGGAAGGGCTGTTGTGCTCAGGTTGTACCCTGCTGAGGTGGGGCTGAAATCTGTCCTTTAATTTCTAACTGATCTGTGCATCTGGCACCAATTTCTAATTGTTCCACCTGGTGGGGTCTCCCTTTTGCAATTTATCCAGGAAGAAGCAGGATATACTAGAGGATGCCCTAGAGATCACAGACCCAGGGTTTCAGGTTTCTGCACTCAACAGTTCAACCAAAGCAAGGCAGGCAGAACTGTGGAGCTTTATGTCCACGTGAAAACACTCAGGATTCCAGTTTTGAATGAGACAGCAAAGAGCAGCAAATAACTTTGATTACAAAATGAACTGATATGATCAAAATCCCAATGGCATTTTTTAAGAAAACAGAACAAAAAAATCATCAGATTTGTATGGAACCAAAAAATACCCTGAATAGCCAAAGCAATCCTAAGAAAAAAGAGCAAAGCTGGAAATTTCACATTCCCTAACTTTAGCTTGTAGTACAGGGTAACAATAATCAAAACAGTAAAGTATTGACAGAAAAAGAGACACACAGATGAATGGAATAGAATAGAGAACCCAGAAACAAACCCACATAAATAAGGACAGATAATTTTCAACAAAGAAGCCAAAAACATACAATGGAGAAAAAACAGCCTCTTCAATAAATGGTGCTGGGAGAATTGGAAAGTCACATGCAAAAGAATGAAACTAGACTGCTGTCTGTCACCATGCACCAAAATTAACTCAAAATGGATCAAAGACCTAAACATACCATGTTTCCCAGAAAATAAGACCTAGCCGGACCATCAGCTCTAAAGCGTCTTCTGGAGCAAAAATTAATATAAGACCTGGTCTATGATATGATATGATATGATATGATATGATATGATATGATATGATACAATATATAATATAATATCAGGTCTTATGTTAATTTTTGCTCCAAAAGACACATTAGAGCTGATTGTCCGGCTTATTTTTGGGGAAACACGGTAAGACCTAAAACAGTAAAATGCATAGAAGAAAACATAGGTACTAAACTTTTGGACCTTGGGTTCAAAGAGCATTTTATGAATTTGACCTCAAAGGCAAGGGAAGTAAAAACTAAAATAAATGAATGGGACTACATCAAACTAAAAAGCTTCGCACAGCAAAAGAAACCATCGACCAAATAAAGAGGCAACCAACCGAATAAGGGAAGATTTTTGCAAACAGTGCCTCCGATAAGGGGCTAATATCTAAAAGATATAAGGAACTCATATAACTCAACAACAACAACAAACAAAAAACAAAAAAAAAAACAAGCAATCCAATTAAAAAATGGGCAGAGTGCCTAAACAGACATTTCTCCAAAAAAGACATACAAATGGGCGATAGACATAGGAAAAAATGCTCAACATCACTAATCAGCAGAGAAATGTAAATCAAAAACACAATGAGACATCACCTCACCCGAGTTAGAATGGCTACCATCAACAGGACAAATAACAAGTCTTGGAGAGACTGTGGAGGGAATACACTGTTGGTAGGAATGCAGATTGGTGCAGCCACTATGGAAGGCAGTGTGGAGGTTCCTCAGAAAATTACGAATAGAATAACCGTGTGACTCAGCAATCCTTCCCCTGGGTATCTACCCAAAAAATCTGAAAACATTTATCCATAAAGATATATGTGCTCTAATGTTCATTGCAGCTTTATTTATGGTGTCTAAGACATGGAAACAACCAAAGTGTCCTTCAACAGATGATTGGATAAAGATGTGGTGTATATACACAATGAAATACTGTTCTGCCATAAGAAAAGATGAAATAGTATCATTTGCAACAACATGAATGGATCTTGAAATTATTATGCTGAGTGCAATAAGTCAGACAGAAAAAGTAGAGAACCATATGACTTCATTGATATGTGGTATATAAAACTGAAAACAATAAAGGAACAAGACAAACAAATGAACAAACAAAAACACAGACCCAGACAATAGTTTAGTGGTTATCATAGTGTAAGTGGGGAGAGGGGGGAGGTAGATGATGGTAAAGGGGATCAAATATATGGTGATAGAAAGAGAACTGACTCTGGGTGGTGAACACAATGTGATATATATGGATGATGTATTACAGAATTGTACACCTGAAATCTATGTAACTTTACTAACAATTGTCACCCCAATAAACTTTAAAAAAAATAACATGAATTGATTTCTGATAATCAAACCAAACTGATAAATCAATCACATGTAGTAGGCAGAATACCCTCGGACACACATCCTAATTCCCAGAACCTGTGAATATGTTACATGACATGGCAAAGGGGCATGAAAGTTGCAGATGGAAGTAAGTTTGTTAATCAGCTGACCTTAAAATAGGGGAAGTCTCTTGGCTTATCCAGGTAAGTCCAATGTAATCATAAGGGTATTTTAAAACAGCCCTGGTAAAGGAATCCTACAGTTTAAAATCCAAATGGAAAAAAAGGTGGGGGGGGGGGGGCGGAATAACTCAGGCAAGCATAGATAAAGTTGTTAAATACTTACATCTCAAAAATCCCAACTATCATATTTTTATAGAAATAAATTAGAAAAGCATATACATTTTCTAATACGTGAAAACTTCAAAGGCATGCACCATTTTAAAGAGGCTTTTTTTACAATGTATATAAAAAAAAAAGATTAAATTTGCCATGGCTTAAATCTTGCCATATATTAGCCAATTTCTATGGTTAAGAAAAATTGACAAATTTATAAATTGGGTTTTTTATACTGTTTATAAAGATAAGAATGTATTTGATGGAGCACAAAATAAATGCTGAACCTGAGTAGTAGAAATACAAGGTATATGGATTTAATTTACAAAACTGTATGCATATTTTTCTACACTTACGAGGTCTGACAATTAAGTTAATGAACTCATCCTAGAAAAAGCGCTACATACCTCTTTGCTGAATATCACTATGATCACCTTCAAAGTATTCCCCTTGGGAAGCTATGTACTGAAGCCAGTACCTAGTGCACCCTTCAAAGCAATTTTGGAACTCTTTTTCTGGAATGGCCATCAGAGCTGTCGTCGTATTACCCTTGGTGTCCTGAATGTCATCAAAATATCTTCCTTTCAATATTTCCTTTATCTTCAGGTAAAGAAAGAAGTTATTGGAGGCCAGATCAGGTGAATTATTTGTTGACTGGCTAAAAAATTCCTCACAGACAGTGACGTGTGAGCAGGTGCATTGTTGTGATGCAAGAGCCATGAATTGTTGGTGAAAAGTTCAGGTCGTCTAACTTTTTCAAGCAGCCTTTTCAGCACTTCCAAATAGTAAACTTGGTTAACTATTTGTCCAGTTAGTACAAATTCATAATGAATAATCCCTCTGATATTAATAGTGGTTAGCAACATTGTTGCAACAAGTTCGTGAACTTAATTGTCACACCTAGTACATCCACTAATGTCGTCAATTAGGCTTATAGATTTAATGAAAACACAGACATCATTACACTACATTAAATTTAGCCTCTTGTAACATTTTGTGTAGGGTAGAGCTTAGTCTGTTGCTATGTCACAGTGGTAGAGTAATGTAGCCATACTTTCTCCCCATCTTGAAGTAACTACAGTAATGCACTGAGGGCTCTGAATTAAGTGTACATTTTCTTCCTCCTCCCACCCCCAACACAGCCCAGGTTCATTATGCTCTGATGAAAACAATATTCTTGTACTTATCTCAAGCCCTTACTTCAGATAAGTAGCACGTGGCCTAGGTGAACTAAAAGATTAAAATCATTACAGTTGGAAGTGTACTATGTATGATACAGCAATTTAGAAAAATGCTTACAAAACTAAACATGTACCTATGCTACGACCAGCAATTCCACTCTGAAATATATACACAAGAGAAATGAAAGTATGACCATGCAAAGACTTGTAGTGACTTTACTCATAATGGTCAAAAACTGGGTAAAAAATGAGTAAATAAATCATAGTCATTACATTTGAGATACTACTCAGCAATAAAAAGAAATGAGCTACCGATACTCATAACAATATGGATGGATCTCAAAAACATGCTCAGTGAAAATCTTACAAAAAGGGTAGATATGAATCATTCCATTTGTATGAAGTTGTAAAATAGCAAAATTAATCTGTTCTAAAAAAAACATCTAGTGGTGTTAGGAGCAGGTGTTGACTTGGGAACGGACACAAGGGAACTTTCTGGGTGATAGGAAGTGGTCTGGGTTACACAGGAGTATACGTTAGTCAAGATCATGAAATTGCACACTTAAGACATGAGAATTGTATATAAAGTTTACCTCAAAAACTCATAAACAAATACTAAATTTTAATGCTCATTGTGTTGAAATGCTTAGAGGGTAAAGCGTACTGACTGGTGTCTGCAATTTATTTTGAAATGCATCAAGAAATATAGGCTGGGTTGATGGATGGATAGAAAGAATGGATATGTGATAATACAAATATAACAAAAAATTAAGCTTGAAAACAATCTTAATTTTAAAATGTAATAATTAATGGATAACAAGCATCCACAATTGAGTAGCCAATTAAAGGACCGATTTTCAGTTAGAATTTGAATATTCACCAGTCCTGTTTGCCCTCATCCTGATGTTTGACGGACCTGTAGCAAGTCTATAATCATAGCCCACACCTTGTATGGATACCAACATCCATTCAAGGAGCTTTACATGGCATTTTATTTGCTGTAAACATTACATTATAAGTAGGTCTCCCAAAAACTCAAGAACAACCCTAAGTCAAGGAGGGTGAACATTTACTTAACTAATGCAGAAGGAGGACAATTTTCAAATTCTGAACTTCTACGAAGTTAGGATAGCCAAAGTCCCGAGTCCTTTAGAATTAATTCCTAAAACAAAGGTCTGGCTCATAAGGGATTATGAGGATACTGAGATGACCCTATTAATCTCTTTGGGAGGGCTGAGGATTTCCCTTACAAATGCCAGCAATCCTGAGCCATTGGGAGGACAATATTAAGGTCTCCTTCAGCAGACACATCTCAACATCTGAAATGATTTTTTTTTGTTGTACTCAGCATATGATATAAAGTTCACCTATTTAAAGGATCTTCATCAAACCTTTATTTTTCTTTCTTTCATTTCACACAAATAAGGACTTCAAACTTTTCTTGACTTTGTCTTCTTTAGGATTTATTTTGTCCCAGAATTTAGAGAAAGACTGCTGTGTCACACAAAATCCAAACAATACCATATGGCACACTGAGTAAAATTACTTTGTGAATGGTCAGAATTTGCCCTTGCACATGACCTTGACCTAAATTCTTCTGTTACTCCAAGGTAGAGCAGTATAGAAATTGCTGAGTTTCTCTCTTTCCCAAGCCCAATCCCTTAATAATGTCTCATAAATCATTACAATTCTCAGAAGTCCTCTGGTAGGAAATTTAGATGAGGAAACTTTCCTAGCAAAAGGAACCCAACCCTCCAATACAGACCACAATTCAGAATTAAGTACAAAACTAAGGATTTGTCTTTATAACTCTTAAGATAAAACTCAGACAAAGATTAGAAGTAGCATTCTTTCTTTGATATTTTTGATATATGCTATTTTAGAGAATTATGTATTCTGGTTTTGAATAATTTATATCAAGGGAAAAATAAAACTAAAGATTGAAAGAATATTGAGTGGCAAATGTAACTTTCAGAGCTCAGTACTGTTGTTCTTTCAGAGATATGGCTAAAAAAAAAAAAAAAGTGAAGAAATGTCCCTGAATTCAACTAATTATTCTCCTTCTATAAAACAGTCTACTCAACAGACATGTAATAGCTCACAGAGACTTCTTTTAATGTTTGATTTATTCAAAATAATCTTTAGCCTTTGATATTTAAGAAAATGACATGGTATTGAAAGCTCCATGTAAATTATTACAGGGTCAGAGAACTTAGCTTCACACTAACCTTTCTTATCCTTGAATCAGAAAATGTTCCAAATATAAAACCTTTCACTTTTAATCCATGAATCTAAGCAAGTGAGGAGAGCTAACTGTAAATTAGTTGGATGCTGTCAGTGCTCTATTACCCATGCAATTTTGAACTCCAAATGCTAGCTTTGTGCAATGAATTTTCCAGGACCAATTTGATGGATATAAAACCTCCTTAATCAGCTTACAAGACTAATAACTCCTTCATGTGAGTATGTGTATGAGTGTGTGTATGTGTGGTGTGCAGAAGAGAAAGCATTAACAAAATAGGTTGGGGAGTATCAAATAAGTCTTCTCATCTTTTTTTACCATATTCCTTGTTTTAACTATTTAGAATTAACCAGCTCTGCAAGCAAATCTAAACTATCAAATGACATACGATTTTGCTATGACTCACTATTCAAAAAGCATTTATTGAACTCCTACTTTGTACCAGGGCCAGAAGAAACAGCTACTTAAGACATGTCTGTGGCTTTAAGAAGCTTATGATCACAGTACATGATCAGGTGGTAGAGCTAAGCAGAGGCTCTGTTGTTTATCCTCTCTGGCACTGAAATTCTTCGTAATAAAAATAAATAGAAAAACGTTTTGGCAAGACGTCTCTAAGTTCTCTTGTAGAGCTAAAACTCTGTAATCATATGAATTCATTATATTCTCAGATATGTTAGACATTTTGAAGTTGGAGGGTGAGGGAGAAGCCCAGTTTAATACAGTTGAAGTTAGTTTGCTGTACAAATATCCAGGAAATTGAAGAATAACACCAAAAAAAATCCTCTTAACAGCTTCATTCTAGCAACGTAGCCCACATTTGTTCTTCCTTAATGTCAAGTTTCAACTTCCTGATGGTTCCACTACTTTCTACTTCAGCTTCTATAATGTCTACTCAGTGACTCTGCTCCTCTTTCCTCAACCTTTGGCTTTTGCAGGTGGCAACTACGGCAACCTTATGGAGTCTGCTAATGGATTTCTTTCTGTGAGTCACTGTGCTTTTGAGCTGCTTTACCATTTGCGTGTCTCACATTTGAAAGCCTTAAGAAGATCTAATCAAGTCTAGTCTCCAACCTCCTGTATGGAGTGTCCTGTTTCCCCTGACATGCCACCCCACAGATCACTGACCAGTCTAGTGCTGCCCTCTTTTTACTCGGGCGCTAATCTTTGGTCCAGACATCTGTGTTGCTAAGCGAGAACTCCCCTGTGCCAGGGCAAGGAACCACCTGTGCCTGTGTCGTTCAGAAACTGGATAGGCATCAGAACAATCACCAAACATACCTGGGGCACCACACATTTTCTCAGACTGCACCTAGACTATCATTAATTTAAATTTCATCTGGTATATACATAAGGATGAAATTCAGAAAATTTGACTGAGCCACCCCTATAGCAATGGCAAAATAAGGAAGTCCTAATTGCTTTACTAAGAACACTACCTCAAAAATTTAACACTTAAAAGCAGAAATTAAAAGGAATTAAATTTAAAAACTCACATATTGCCTTTTCAAATTATAAGCTCAAATGTATTAACATAATAAAAATATAGATCTAGTTTCTAATGAAAAATCTAAATGTTAAAAAAAAATCTAGCCGTAAAGATCAGAAACATTTATCAGAGGAGCTTATGTTTCTGATAAATATTTAAGTGTGTAAGGCAGAACCACTGAGAACAATAAATACTTTATAGCTGGTACTTTGTCAAAACTATAAGTGGCTCTGCCTTAGAATTTTACATCATCACTGAATTTACAGTCATTTGATAAGTGGAACAGGGCAAGAATTACTTCTTTCTAAATCTAAACCAGGTAATAAATCTACCATCAGGATTCTTCTTATTGTCTGTTATCATCTGATGACAATGCCTTTTACCTTCATTGTCTTGGCAGAAATATGCTATGTAAAACTATAATGTCATATCACTCACTTTGATTTAACACTATCCAGCCCAGACCATTTTAATCAATCAAAATTGTCGCTTTTTAGTGTAATGATTTTGTGGTGAATTCCCTGTGTTTAATATGATATATGCTCCTATCTACCCGCTGATTTACTATTCTCTTCCCAAGTCTAACAGCTCAGGAGGCTGTTCTTGCTTTTGGACATCTTTGGAATTAGCAAACAAGAATAATTTGTGGTAATAAAATGCTAATTTCTATGACACAAGGCTGAAAAGATATCTTAAGTGATAGTAGCTGCAGCTACTTTGAAGTGGAAATAAAAGATGGTTTTGTGAATTAAAACCACAGTAGTCCTAGAGCTCCTCCCTCTGTATCCAAAAACGATCAAGGCATCTATAATACTATAACCAAGGACCTCAGTATATGATTTTTCCTTCAATAGTATCAAGAACAAATCAGAAACACATGAAGTATTCCCCTTTATCAAATTCAGATATACATTGTGCAATTTCTTTGTTTTAAAAACAAATTTCAAGAAATTTAAAGTGATTCCTTAAGGAATAATGAAAAATCTTTTCTACTAGAGATAAGGTTAAAAAAAAAAAAATAAATCAACCCCAGTTCCCATTTCTCAATGATACGCATTTAGGATTGGCTACAATGCAGTAACAACCACCCACAAAATCTCAGTGGTCAAACACTATAATTTCTTGCCCATGCTGTGTACCCCAAACAGGTCCACAGACAGTGATTTAGGGATTCAATGATTCAGGGACTCAAGCTACATATTCCACATAGGTCACCAGCGAGTCACTGAGGGAGCTCAGTTTATGGAGGTTCTATTGTCTTGTAGCTGCACCATCTGGAATATGCAGCCTCCTGAGACACTGTGGAAGGGAAAGAGAGAGTTCCCTAGTCAGTGATTACATGAGTAAATGACATGACTCTTGTGCTCATAGCCCATTGGCCAGAACTAGTTACATGGCTTTTCCCCACTGCAAGGTTGGGAGAAAACATTATCCTCCTATGCACCTGGAAGGAGAAAATAGTATATGGGCGAGTTCAAGAAGTCTCAACTTACATGTTTCTAAAGAATACAATTTCCAAATTTATTACAGGCAACTCTCCACAGACTCTTGAAAATCATGTATTTGCTCTGAAATCTATCATCTTACACATACATGTAGAGAGAAAATTACCTATGTGACACAAGATAAATTAACAATTGGTTCCATTATTCAAGGTATCATATATATTTAAACGAGAGGAAAACAAATAGCTTGCCTATAGTTTAGGCTAATAAAAGCATTTAAAATTTTTCTAAATCTTGTTCCACTTGGCAAAGTAATAAAAATAATTAAAAATAATTTTTTTCATTTTGATATCCAGTTATCCCAATTCTGGCTTATTGGAGCATAAACACAGTTTTAAGCACAAAAATATGAATAAGAAATCTAAGATTTCAATATTTTTAATTTAACCTTAGTAGAATGAGTTTCTTGCAAACTTGTTAAAGTTGATTCCTTCCTCACTGTTACTGTTCCCACTGACAAGGCCAGATACTGTCACTGCAGTTCTTAGTGGGCTGAATCAAGAGCTTCTGGGTTGAGCTGGTTCCCCTAGTCCCCTCCCTATGCTGAGGAGAAGAGGATTATGAGAGTTTATTCATTCATTCAACAAATATTTGTTGAGTACCTACTATGCACCAGGCCATCTGCCATACTCTGAGAATGTAGCAATAACTGAAAAAAACAACCCCCCCCAAAAAAAAAAATTCTTCTCTCCTGGACCTTACATAATAGTGAAAAAGGAGGACAAACAAAATTAAGGGGAGCCTTAGAATAAACAGACAAATGAGGAGGATAATTCCATGTAATGATGAATATAACAAAGAAAATAAAATCAAATAAAAGGATAGGGAGAGGAGTGGAATTTGGAGCTACTTTGGAGTAGATGGCCAGGAAAGGTCTCTGAGGATGTGACATTTGAGCTGAGAGCAGAAGGGTATGAAGAAGCCGGGGCAGAGAACTTTGGTTTGAAGGAAACTCAAAGTCTTTAGACAGGAAAAAAGCTTGCCATTAGATAGGAAAAACTCCAGAGCCACAAGAGTAGGGAATAAGGAAAACTAGTAGATAGACCAAGTCGAAACAGGATTAGGGAAAAATAAGAAAACAGGTAATGGCAACTCAAGGTAATTCAAGTCCCCAGATTTCCAAACCATTAATATGGTATGGAACAGAAAATTTCATGTGGTGATTAATAGTTTATACCAAGCAAGTTCAGTAGGACTGCTAGGCCTGAGAGTGTAAAAACTCATCCTCCAATTCTAAAGAACATTCTAGAAAAGATTTAGGGAGTTAAAATTATTGACTGGCTAGTATAAATTTGGAGGCTGTGAAGGTGGTTGGGGTAAGGAAAGAAATAAAGAGATTGAGTCTGTCTTAAGAAATCTACAACTGAATAGAAAAAGCAGAGGATACAAGACTTGGGAGTGAATCAAGGACCTTTGAAAACAAAACGTAATTAAGTGCAAGTTAACATGAAACAAATTATATCTCAAGTGCAGAGGAGTCAGAAACAAGTTAATTACTCAAGAAAGGAGAGAGTGAATTTTATTTAGAGTTTTGAAGTAGAGGCCAGATGAAAGATTTCCTTGTGGAAGGCTAAGAAAATGTCAAAGCAAGGTACCCCATGTGAAGGAAAAGAAGTGTGCCAGGTGTGAAAATGTTTATTGTTTTGGTAATCTCTTGCTGTGTAACAAACCATCATAAAATCTAATGGCTTAAGGCAATTCATTACCATCTGTCATGGTTCTGTGGATTGACTGTTCTGCTGGGTGGCACTTACTGGGGTCTCTCATGCAATGGGAGTAAGACAATGGCTGAGGATCAATTGGGCTGCTCATCGAAGATGGCAATGATGCTGGCTCTTGGAGGGAGCTCAGTTAGAGATTCAACTGCAGTGCCTACAAGTTGCATCTCTGTGTTGCTTGAACTTCTACCAGCAACAGCAACTCCTAGTTTCCAAGAGGAAATGTCTCATAAGTAAGCATTACAAAAGAACAAGGCAGAAGCTGTAAAGCTTCTTATCACCTAGCCTCCATGCCCCATAACATCACTTTCACCACATTAATTAATCAAGCAAGTCACTAAGGTCAGCCAATAGTCAACAGGAAGAAAATTAAACTCCATCCCTTGGCATGAATAGGAGCTGTGTATATAAAGAGGAACAGAATCCGTAAGAGTAATCTTCTCTATCTACTACCGTCCAGCCTTTAGCCACCAAAATTCACGCCCCTCCGACTCACTCTCTCAAGACTCCCAACATTTGCATCCCACTCAGCCTCAGGCTCAGGCTTGAGGTCCAATATTTTGTCATTTAAATTAGGTCCAGGTACCTAATGCTGTTTCCTCAGGTTTAGTTTTTTGGTTTTAGTTCAAGTTTTTAATTTTTCATTTACAGTTGCCATTCAATATCATTTTATATTAGGTTAACATGTACTGCATAGTGGTTAGACATTCACATAATTTACAAAGTGATCCCCCCTAATAAGTCTCGTACCCACCTGGCACTATACATAGTTATTACAATATTTTGACTATATTCTCCATGGTGTACTTTACCCCCCCATGACTATTTTGTAACTACCAATTTGTACTGCTTAATTCCTTCACCTTTTTCATCCAGTTCCCAATCCCCATCTCATCTGACAACAGTTTATTCTCTGTATCTATGAGTCTGTTTGTTTTGTTTGTTCATTTATTTTGTTCTTAATTCCACATATAAGTGAAATCATATTTCACTTAATCGTATTTGTCTTTCTCTGACTTATTTCACTTAGCATAATACTCTCTAGGTACATCCATACTGTGGCACATGGCAAGATTTCATTCTTTTTTATGAACAAGTAATAATAAATTGCATATATGTACCACATCTTCTTTATCCAGTTATCTATCAATGGACACTTAGATTGCTTCCATATCTTGGCTACCATAAATGATGCTGCAATGAACATAAAGATGCATATGTCTTTTTCAATTAGTGTTTTGGACTTCTTTGAATAGATACCCAGAAATGGAATTGCTGGGTCATAAGGTAGTTCTGTTTTCAATTTTTTCAGAAACCTCTATACTGTTTTTCATAGTGGCTGCACCAATTTGAGATCCCACCAATATTACACAAGAGTTCTTTTTTCTCCACACTTGTTATTTCTTGATTTACTGATGATTGCCATTCTGACAGGTATGAAGTGGTATCTCGCTGTGGATTTAATTTGCATTTCTCTGATGATTAATAATGTTGATCATCTTTTCATATGTTTATTGGACTTCAGTATATCCTCTTTGGAGAAATGTCTATTCAGGTCTTCTGCCCATTTTTTTTTTAAGTTAGATTGTTAATTTTTTTGGTGTTAAGTTGTATGAGTTCTTTATAAATTTTGATTGTTAACCCCTTATCAGATGTAGCATTGGCAAATATCTTCACTCATTCAGTAGGTTTTTCCGTTTTGTTAATGCTTTCCTTGGTGTGCAAAATCTTTTTAGTTTGATGTAGTTCCATTTGTTTATTTCTTTTCCCTTGCCTGCGGAGACACAGCAGAAAAAAATATTACTAAGAGCAGTATCAGATAGTTTATTTCCTATGTTTTCTTCTAGGAGTTTTATGATTTCAAGTCTTACATTTAAGTCTTCCATTTTGAGTGTATTCTTTTGCATGGTCTAGTTTATCTGGTCTAGTTTCATTTTTTGTATGAGTCTGTCCAGTTTTCCCAACACCACTTATTGAACATATTGTCTTTACCCCAATGTATACTCTTGTCTCCTTTGCCATAGATTAATTGACCATATAGGCGTGGGTGTATTTCTCGGCTCTCTATTCTGTTCCATTGATCTATGTGTCTGTTTTAATGCCAGTACCATGCTGTTTTGATTACTGTAGCCTTGTATTTTGATATCAGGTAAGGTGATACCTCCAACTTTGTTCTTTTTTTCCAAGAATGCTGTGGCTATTTGGGGACTTTGGTGGTTCCATATAAATTTTAGGATTATTTGTTCTAGGTCTGTGAAAAATGTCATTGGTATTTTGATAGGGATTTCATTGAATCTATAGATTGCTTTGGGTAGTATGGACTTTTTAACGATTTTAATTCTTCCTATCCATAAGGGTGGAATATGCTTCCACCTATTTGTGTCTTTTTCAATTTCTTTCTTCAATGTTTTATAATTGTCCAAATGCAGGCCTTTTAACTCCTTGGTTAAATTTACTTCGTTTTTTTGTTTGTTTGTTTGTTTGATGCAGTTGTAAATAAAATTGTTTTCTTAATTTTTCTTTTTGATAGTTTGATATTGGTGTATAAAAATGCAACTGAGTTCTGAATATTAATTTTGTAACCTGTACATTACTGAATTAATTTATCAGTTCTAATAGGTTTTTTTTGTTTTTGTTTTTTGGGTTTTTTTGGTGGAATCTTTAGGGTTCTCTCTATATATAGTAGCATGTCATCCGCAAATAATGGGTTTTACTTCTTTCTTTCGAATTTGGACGCCTTTATTTCTTTTTCATGTCTGATTGCTTCCAATACCATGGACTTCCAATACTATGTTGAATAAAAGTGGTGAATGCACATCATTGTCTGTTCCTGATCTTAAGAAAAATGCTTTTTGCTAAAATAAACGAATGGGACTATATGAAACTTAAAAGCTTCTGCACAGCAAAAGAAACCATTGACAAAATAAAGAGGCCACCAACTGAATGGGAGAAGATTTTTGCAAACAGTGCCTCCGATAAGGGGCTAGTATCCAGAATATACAAGGAACTCATGCAACTCAACAACAACAAAACAAACAACCCAATTGAAAAATGGGCAGAGGACCTGAAGAGACATTTCTCCAAAGAGGACATACAAATGGCAAATAGACATATGAAAAAATGCTCAACATCACTAATCATCAGAGAAATGCAAATCAAAACCACAATGAGATACCACCTCACCCCAGTCAGAATGGCTATCATCAACAAGACAAATAGTAACAAATGTTGGAGAGGCTGTGGAGAAAAAGGAACCCTCATACACTGTTGGTGGGAATGCAGACTGGTGCAGCCGTTATGGAAGGCAGTGTGGAGGTTCCTCAAAAAATTATGACTAGAATTGCCATATGACCCAGCAATCCCTCTCCTGGGTATCTACCCAAAAAATTTGAAAACATTTAGAGATAAAGACACGTGTGCTCCAATGTTCATTGCAGCTTTGTTTACAGTGGCCAAGACATGGAAACAACCAAAATGTCCTTCGATAGATGAATGGATAAAGAAGTTGTGGTATATATACACAATGGAATACTATTCGGCGGTAAGAAAAGATGATATAGGAACATTTGTGACAACATGGATGGATCTTGAGAGAGTAATACTGAGCGAAACAAGTCAGACAGAAAACGCAGAGAACCATGTGATTTCACTGGTATGTGGTATATAAACCAAAAACAACAAAAGAACAAGACAAACAAATGAGAAACAGAAACTCATAGACACAGATAATAGTTTAGTGGTTGCCAGAGGGTAAGGGGGGTGGGCGGTGGGGGGTGGGAGATGAGGGTAAGGGGGATCGAATATATGGTGATGGAAGGAGAACTGACTCTGGGTGATGAACACACAATAGGATTTATAGATGATGTAATACAGAATTGTACACCTGAAATCTATGTAATTTTACTAACAATTGTCATCCCAATAAATTTAATAAAAAATAAAAATAAAAAAATGCTGTTAGCTTTTCACCATTAAGTATGATGTTAGCCATGGGTGTGTCATGTATGGCCTTTATTATGTTGAGGTATGTCCCCTCTATCCCCATTTTGCTGAGGTTTTATCATAAATAGATGCTGGATTTTGTCAAGTGCTTTTTCTGCATCTATTGATACAATCCTACATTTTATCCTACATTTTCTTTATGGGGTGTATCATGTTAATTGATTTGCATATATTAAACCAAATTTGCATCCTAGGAATACATCCTACTTGATCTTTTTAATGTATTGCTGAATTCGATTTGTTAATATTTTGTTGAGGATTTTTGCATCTATGGTCATCAGGGATATTGGCCTACAATTTTATTTTTTTGAAATGTCTTTGTCTGGTTTTGGATTCAGGGTAATGGTGCCCTCGTAGAATGAGCTTAGGAATCTTCCATCCCCTTGAAGTTTTTAGAATAGTTTGAGAAGGACAGGCATTAATTCTTCTTTAACTGTTTGGTAAAATTCACCTGTGAAGCCACCCAGTCCAGCACTTTTGTTTGTTGGGAGTTTTTTGATTACTGATTCAATTTCGTTAGTAGTAATCGGTCTGTTCAGATTTTCTGTTTCTTCTTGATTCATCTTGGAAGATTGTATGTTTCTACAAATTTATCCATTTCTTTCAGATTTTCCAGTTTGTTGGCACATAATTGTAATATTTTCTTATACTGGTTTGTATTTCTGTGGTGTCAGTTGTCACTTCTCCTCTTTCATTTCTGATTTTATTTGGGTCATCTCACTTCTTTTCATGTGAGTCTGGTTAAAGGTTTATCAATTTTGTTTATCTTTTCAAGAACAAGCTCTTGGTTTCATGGATCTCTTGTATTATTTTTCTTTAGACTCTATTTCATTTATTTCTACTCTGATATTTGCTATTCCCTTCCCTCACTTTGAGCTTTGTTTCTGGTTCTTTTTAGTTCCTTTAGGTATAAGGTTTGATTGTTTATTTGAGATTTCTCTTGTTTCTTAAGGTAGGCCTATATTGCTATGAATTTCCCTCTTAGGGTTGCTTTCGCTGTGTCCCATAAATTTGGAGTCATTGTGCTTCATTGTCATATGTCTCAAGGTATCTTTTGATTTCTTCCTTGATCTCATTATTAACTCATTCGTTGCTTAGTAGCATATTATTCAATATCCATGTGTTAGTGGGTTTTTCAGTTGTTTTCTTGAAATTGATTTCTAGCTTCATACCATTGTGGTTAGAGAAGACACTTGACATAATTTCAATTTTATTACATTTATTGAGACTTGTTTTGTGGACTAACATGTGATCTATCTTGGAAAATGTTCCATGTGCACTTAAAAAGAATATGTATCCTGCTGCTTTGGGGTGAAATGCTCTAAAAATATCAATTAAATCCTTCTTGTCTAGTGTGTCTTTTAAGGCCACTGTTTCTTTATTGATTTTCTGTCTGGAAGATCTATCTATTGATGTCAATTGTATGTTAAAATCCCTTATTAGGACTGTATTACTGTTGAGCTCTCCCTTTAGGTAAGTCAATATTTGTTTCATATATTTAGGTGCTCCTGTTTGTTTGCATAAATATTTACAAGGGTTATATCCTCTTGTTGCATTGATCCCTTTATCATTATGAAATATCCCTCTTTGTTTCTTATTATAGCCTTTGTTTTAAAGTCTATTTTGTCTAATAAAAGTATTGTTACCCCAGCTTTTTTTTTCATTTCCGTTTGCAGGAAACATCTTTTCCATCACTTTAGCTTCAATCTATTTGTGTCTATCGATCTAAAGTGTGTCTCTTGTAAAGACAGCATATGTATAGGTCTTATTTTCTTATCCATTCAGCTACCGTATTTCTTTTGATGGGAGCATTTAATTCATTACATTTAAAGTGATTATTGATAAGTACATAGTAACTGCCATGTATTATTCATCTTTAGGTTCTTTTTTTACCTTCTTCTTCTTAAAGAAGTCCCTTTAACATTTCTTATGATACTGGTTTGGTGGTGATAAAATCCTGTAACTTTTTCTTCTCTGGGAAGCTCTTTATTTCACCTTCAATTTTAAATGATAACCTTGCTGGGTAGGGTAGTCTTGATTGTAGGTCTTGCTTTTCATCACTTTTGACTATTTTGTGGCAATCTTTTCATGCCTGCAAAGTTGCTGTTGAGAAATCAACTGACAGTCTTATGAGAGCTCCCTTATAGGTGACTAACTGCTTTTATCTTGCTACTTTTAAGATTCTCTCTTTGTCTTTAACCTTTGTCATTTTAATTATGATGTGTCTTGGTATTGACCTCTTTGGGTTCTTCTTCTTTGGGACTCGCTGCACTTCCTGGACTGGTATGTCTATTTCTTCTGTCAGGTTAGGGAAGTTTTCAGTAATATTGCTTCAAATACGTTTTCAATCCCTTTCTTTCTCTCTTCTCCTTCTGGTACCCCTACGATGCAAATGTTGCTACATTTGATGTTGTCCCAGAGGTCTCTTAAATTGTCCTGGTTTTTGTTTTGTTTTGTTTTGTTTTTTATTACTATTCTCTTTCCTTTTTGCTGTTCTATTGGGTGTGTTCTGACATCTTGTCTTCCAAATTGCTAATTCAATCCATTGCTTCATCTAACCTGCTGTTGATTTCTTCTAATGTATTCTTAATTTCAGTCATTGTATTCTTCATTTCTGACTGGCTCTTTTTATAGTTCCTATGTCCTTCTTTATGTTTATTATCTCTTTTTGAAATTCTCACTAATTTCTTTGAGCATCCTTATAACCAGTGTTTTGAACACTGTATCTAGTATGATTGCTTGCCTCCATTTATTTTTCTGGAATTTTCTCCTGTTCTTTCATTTGGGACATGTTTGTCTCTTCATTTTGGCTGCCTCCATGTGTTTGTTTCTATGTATTAGGTAGATCTGCTATGTCTCCCAGTCTTGGCAATGTGGCCTTATGCAGTAGGTATCCTGTAGGGCCCAGTTGAGGAGTCTCTTTGACCACATGAGCTAGGTGCTCCAGGAGTGCCCCTTGTGTGAATTGTGTGTTCCCTCCTATTTTACTTCAGTCTTTATTGCTGTTGGCACATCAGTGGGTAGAACTAACCCTCAGGCTGACTAGCTGTGAGGACTGGCCACAACTGCAGCATATAAGCTGCGGTGCATGGGCTGAACCCACAGAGCAGTATTTGCCCCAGTGGTCTCTGGTACCTACCTTTGGCTGTACCTATTGATGGTGCTTGGTTGTGGTCTGAAGCCTGCCACTGGGTGTGTTGGTTCTGGGGCCTCTTGGGAGGGGCTCTGATGCAGGCCAAGGTCAGCAGCTGCCTGTGACCAGCCTGAGGCTACCTGGTAAGAGCTACTAAGTGATCCACAACTGGTAGCTGCCTATGCTGGACCTATAGGCACGTGGGAGAGGCCACATTGAAAACTTAGGCTGGCTGCCACCTGTACCAGTCCTGGGCCAGCTCAGCAAAAGGCAAAGCTCACCCCAAGGCCTGCCACTACCTATCAGCTGCCTGTAAGGCTCAGCTGCTGAAGGAGCATCGGTGGTACACGAGTTAGGTGAGGCAGAGTCTCGGGGAATCACCAGGCTGGGGCGAGTGGTGTTTACAAAGTTAATGCAGATTCAGATTTGGTGTCTGTGCTGAGCCTGGGGCGACTCAGCATAAAGCAGAGTTCACACCCAGTCCAGCTGCCACCCGCCTGGGGCATGTAGACCTTTGGGAGTTTTTTTAAGAAAGACTGCATCACAGGCCAAGGGTGGCTGCCTGCCACAGAAAGAGCCTCTGGTGCTGCATGAGTTGGGTGGGGCAGGGTCTCATGGAGTCATCAGAGTGGAGCCAATGGAGTTCACCAGACTAATACAGACTGAGATTTGGCTGTATTGGAAGAGGGCTCAACACAGGAACAATCGTGCCTGTCCCTCCAGCCTTTACCCTGCAGCCACAAAACTCACTGTCTCCTTGTATGTCTCTGGTGCTTCCCAAGCCATTGTCACCAGGTCCTTGTATGGCATAGTCCTGTTTCCTGAGAATGATTCACTGGAGCTTTTGGCTGCTACTTCTGGGATTTTGGTTCTGCCCTTCTTTCCCCATGAGCAAAGTCATCCTTGTAACTAAGCAGATTTTTTTAGCTTGCTTTCTGTATAGGCTAGGAGAACAAAAACTTCTCTTCATTTTGTACTATCTCATCCCTTTCATTCCAAGTTTCTATAATTCCTTTCAAAGTTTTGTGGGCTTCCTGTGTGTCTAATCATAATCCACTCCATTCAACAAAAGTCACACCCCAATTTCTTTCCCCCAAAAAAAATTATATATATTTGGCCTAAGCATCCCATGGGACAATGACCTTAAGATATTTAGAAGCTTTCTTTGTCTAGTTGAAAATATCAAACAGTCACACTCTCAAGAGTCTTCAGGGGCTCTATTTTTAGCAGAAAGGGCATACCAGAATATTCTTAGAAGTCCTATTAAGCGCACTCTTAAATTGTTTTCAAGTTACAACAAAAGGTCTTAGAGGCAGACTCTCGAGATCTTTATTTGTGCCATCCTGGATTTGATCTTTGCTCTGACTTGGGGAATCGTTTGTTAGGAGACTGAAGAGAAACTATTTTTTTTTAACACGAAAGTCCTGACTTCTTTATATTTCCTCTAATTTTGCTTAAAACTATTCCTTAAATTTCTCTAAATTCTATTCAAAACAGTTGCTTCTTGAGTTCA
>NC_142503.1:60095000-60165000 GCF_057876585.1 Rhinolophus sinicus | reverse complement strand
TTTTGGAACTCTTTTTCTGGAATGGCCGTCAGAGCTGCCATTATATGACCCTTGATTTCCTGAATGTCATCAAAATGCCTTCCTTTCAATATTACCTTTATCTTCAGGTAAAGAAAGAAGTCATTGGAGGCTAGATCAGGTGAGAAGGGACGGTGTTCCCATACAGTTATTTGTTTATTGGCTAAAAACTCCCTCAAAGACAGTGCTGTGTGAGCTGGTACATTGTCATGATGCAAGAGCCATGAATTGTTGGCAAAACGTTTAGGTTGTTTTCAACTTTTTCACGTAACCTTTTCAGCACTTTCAAATAATAAACTTGGTTAATTCTTTGTCCAGTTGGTACAAATTCATAATAATCCCTCTGATATCAAAAAAGTTGACAACATCGTTTTGTCTCTTAATTTGAAGTGACAGAAGTCGTGGAGAATTGGCTGATTTCCATTGTGCACTCTGATGCTTTGTTTCACGGTCGTATTGGTACACCCATGTTTCATCACCAGTAATAACACGGCCCAAAACATCAGCTTCCCTCTCCAAAAGGTCTTGGCAAACTTCGACTCTCCTTTGCTTTTGTTCATTGGTGAGCTCCTTCGGGACCATATTTGCACACACCTTTCTCACGCCAAGATTCCAAGTTAAGATTTTCTTAATTGTTTCTCTACTGATGTTTACTTGGTCTGCTATGTTTCCCACAGTCAGCCAATGATTCTGATGCACAATTTGACGAATGTTTGCAATGTTTTTGTCAGTTCTACTCCTTACTGGCTGCCCTGAACTCTCTTCATCAGTGACACGTTCTCTCCCCTCAGAAAAATGTTTAATCCATTTGTACACTGCCATTTTCTTCATGGCATTATCCACATAAACTTGGACTTACATGTCCTTGATTTCACTTCCACTCTTGACAAGTTTAACAAGAAATTTAATGTTTGTTCATTGCTCTAATTCAAGCTCAGACATGCTCACGATGGCACAAAAAAACACAGAACAATAATGAACGCCACTCAGCAAGACACCACCACATGTCAGCATGAACACAGCTGTGAGACACTGATAAACCAAGGTTATGAAACCTTACCACACTGTTTATACAGTGCTGCCGATGTAAGTGCACAGTGGCAAGTTTGCGAACTTAATTGTCACAAATCATATATTACTCATAATCCCTACTGCTTTTTATGGAAACTATATCCTTTGTTTTAAAAAATCTGGCTCATTATAATGGCTTTTGACACACTTGAGGAAAATATTATGTAGTAGACAGAGGCAGTGGTGAAATTCAAAATATTTACTAATCAGTACAGCAAGGACACCAACTCACCAACGTTTCAGAGAAAAAAAATAAAGATGGCTAATACATCCATCTATGTCCATGTCTCTGGACTAAACATTTCCATAACTTTCAGAACTGGCTTCATTATCTTGGTTTCAAATCTTCTCCTAATGCTGCTTTTCCTCCTCCTTCACCAAAGCCGCAGCCCACACAGATGAAGACAGCAGACCATATATGTTCCCACCAAGAGGACGAACAGCAGCATGGCCATCTCTCTTTATACCATAGCTTTAAAAGAGTTAAAAACTGTACGAGCTTTTTTTGGCAGGTTCATCATCCTTTGGCCTTATGAGTTATCTTTCTGTAAACAATCTTTGAATATTACCTTACTACATGCAAGGTATGTGTTAAAATAATTAGAAAAACAGACACCTATCTGATCATTCTAAGAGGGAACCTACCCCAAAATGCATGACCCAGAATCTCCTAATATGTATTGTATTTATTCTAAATATTTAAATTAAAAAGAAGTGTTTTTTATACAAACCAATTTAATTAACATTTCCGTGACTATGAGAAGCATCTTTTACACCAATGTTTAATTCATACATCAGTGAACACTAATGATAAGTGTATTACCATATCAACTTCTAGGAATTAGGTGTGTTGGTGTCAGGCATCATAAAATTAAATAGATAACTAATATTCAAAGAGACTGCAATAAAAAATTATTGTGGTAATTACCCATGCGAAAGTGAAGAGTTTTAATCAAATCACTTTCTCAGGTGCCTATATTTTCATTTTAAAATGTGTTTGAGAAATCACAGAGAAGGTTGCTGCTTTCAACATTGAATGCCAGTCTAATTATTGCTGTTTTACTTTAATAATTATTATACTTCACGTTCTTTACATCAGCATAGACAAATTCTCTCTTGCTTTTTTCTCTTCAGCTCACCTTTTGCCTGCTATGTTTCTTACTAAAGTTTGGCAACAGAGAAGAATGTTTATTTTGCTTGGAAAAAATAATTGCTATTCCTACTGTCCAGGAGATTTCCTGGACATGACATGACTACACAGAGTAGATATTTGAAGAGACTTCCAATTCCCTCTATTGCTTATGTTGTGGCTTTTAATAGATTCTTGAAGATGCCATACGGTTTTTATGATAGTACCTCATAGTGTAAGCTTATACAAAATTTGCTTTCCATCAGTGTTCTATTCAATAATGTAAATTTCCTTTCACCTCCTATTGAAATTGGATTTTCAGAAATAAACAGTTTTCTTTGACCGGTACTTTAAATTTTTCTGGCTGCATTTATGTCCTTTGGTATTTGTTAGAGGTGATAATTATTACCTGAGTGTTAAATCAACAACCACTAGTTACCCAAAATGATAAAGAAGAATCTTTACTCATGCCCTGATACCTCAAAATAGTATAATAAAGAGCATAATAATAAAATAGAAAGAGTACTGGACTTGAAATCAGCAGAGCTTGAGCTGGAATCCTGATGTCCCCACTGATTTTACTAGCTGTGGGATCCTGTACACATAACTTAAGCTCTCTAAGCCTCTGTTTCTTTATTTACAAAATCTTGGTGAGTATGTCAGCTAAATTGGATGCAGCGTGTAAGATGAAACAGGGGGTAAAAGATGATTAAGAGATTTCAGGCCTAAGAAATTAAAATATGATTTTGCTACTTACTGAGGTAAGGATGATGGCAAAAAAACAAACAAAAAATAACACCAAAAAAACAAAAACAAAAAAACTACTGAGATTTTGGTTTTTTTGGACATGTTATATTTGAAACATCTATAATATATCCAAGCAGGGATAACAAGTAGAAAGCTGGATATACAAGTCTAGAGTTCAAAAAATGTCTGAACTAAAAATATAATTGCTCATATAACATGTTAATAATAGTTACTTCTACTCTCTATGCACTAATCTATGCACTAAACTATGCACTGGATGCTGTAGGTAAGTTATTTTTTTCCTCAAGACAGACTTTTGAGGTCATAAATATTATTACCAGTATTATTATTTCCTAACACCTAGCATAGTGTCTAGTTATGTAAACTACTGAAACATTTTTTGAATGAATTTTCAACTTATAAATGAGGATGTCAATTTCAGAAAAGAAACTTAACCACAACTAGTAAGCAGCAGAACCAGGATTCAAGATTAAATTTGTTTCTAATTCCACATGGTTATTTTTATCTAATACCATCTTATATAAAAACTACAAATCACCTTCAAACTTATTAGCTTATTTAATCTTCACTAGAGTCATTTCAGATAGGGGTAGATGATAGACTGAGGCCCAGAAAAACTAAGTGGCTTGACACTACTGTGCATTTTGTCACTTGTGCCAGGACTCTCTATAAACTACAACTAAAGAAAGTCATATAAGTTGACCATGCAAAACCTTCTACCCTAAAGATACTCACTGTAGAAAAACTACTTCAGGCCTTTTTTAAGATTGGTTCCACGGCTTTAGTAGACGCTATAGTCAAACAGACTTCAAAACATCTAATTGTGCATAATGTGGCAAGATAATCTATAACAATAATCACTTCTGTTTTCTTCTTGCTCCTTTGAAGACCCAAAAGAATGAGAGATAATGTGTCTTGCCCCTACCAGAGAGCAAACAAACGTTGGCCTCCTGGAGGTCTGGGCAATCTCTTGCTGAAAGGTAAAATTAACAAGGTTCCACTTAGAAATGCTTCTGCTTAGAGAAGCCATTGAATCTGGAGAGATGGATGGATGGATAGGGTGGATGGATGGGAAACAGCTCTATCTGGGGCAAGAGGATAACTTCCCTGAGCCTGGAAAAGTGGAAGGTATTTGGGTGTATGAGGAGTGCCCGGTATGAGGAGAAATGTTTTAGAGTGGGCCTTGGGAGATGAGTAAGTGGGATCTTCACTCTACCTAGAATGTTCTTCCACCAAATATTCCCCAGTTCATCCAGGCCTCTGTTCACACGTCATGAGCTTCTGGAGGTCTTGTCTGACTACTTTGACATCCCACCATCACCTTCTCTCCCTTTACTCTGTTTTTTAATTACTTTCTAATGTTAATCTCAAGCTGAAAAATTAATAAATATTAAATATCAAATGTGCGATCTCTAAAAACGGTGACATTTCTTGGTTCAAAAAACTTTTCACCAAGTTCCACAGCTGAGAGGAATGAAGCATGATTTTAACATTAATCAGCAATAATTCCGTGACTTTTATGTTCTATTAAATCATATATTCACAGTCTTTCTAAAACTTTAATGTATAACTGATTTCAAGCTTGCTTTCACAACGTCCTGCTTAAAAGAAAAAGAATTTCTCCAGCCATGGTTATAGTGCATTATTCATAAATATTTTGGTGTGTAGGTAGTGAGAGCAGAGGCAGCAGGGGAGCTAGAGTAGGCAAACACGTGGCTCACAAAACCACTTAGAAGCAGGTTACTCTTGGGAAACTCCTTTTCTCTTCAGATGGGCTTCATATAAATTAGTCCTGATATTTGGAGGTGGGGCCTTGGGAGGTAATTAGGTTTAGGTGAGGTTATGAGGGTGGTGCCCTTATGACAGAATTAATGCCGTAGAAAAAGGCATTGAGGAAAGGCCATTTTGTGACATAACCAGAAAATGGCCATTTGCAACCCAGAAAGAGGGCTCTCACCAGACACTGAATCTGCCTTGATATTGGACTTCCCAACCTCCAAAACTGTGAGAAATAAATGTTTGTTGCTTAAGACACCCCATCTATGGTATTCTGTTATAGCAGCCCAAGCTGACTAAGACATCATGTTATACAAAGGCAGGAGAACTGTAAAGTTACTAATATGTATGATTATACACACAGAGACACATACACACTAATGTAGGAAAATAATTATCCTGCTATGAAGGGAAAAGATAAATAAAGCAATTTATATTTTAAAAAACTGAAGGAATCAACAAAATAACATACATAGGATGAATACTGAAGGGTAAAAAAATGATCTGACATAAATCTAATTAGTCATATCAGCAGAGAGAGGTTCACTTTGGTTTTGGTAAACACAGCGTGTTTGAGTGGAAAGTAAATAAGTGCACTGAGGTGCTGTACTAATCACATTTGTTCTAACATTGACCTTATAATAATTAAAAATTGATGCTTGCAACATAATACAGCTGTGCAATCATATTTAAACCTAATCATTTCATAGAGAGAGGAAAGTTGTACAAAAAGGTCAAAAACACTTTAATTTCATGACAGTAAATTTACTCTTTATTCCCAAAGTGAAAATGTCTAATTTCTAAAAGAGCAAACCAATAATTACTTATTATAAACCTATTTTAGTCAATACTTAATTTCTCTATATTGATTAGTGTTTAGACATTTAAAATGTACCCTACAGCAAGAATATGTGTTTACAATACTATTCTCCCTACTGATGTTTATCAGTATTACAGATATTGATTTAAGATATGTCTCAAAAATGCCAATCTTAATAGTAATCACATAAAAAAAGATTTGACTCTTTTAAAACTGAAATGCAATTTTTAAATATTTGAATACTAGTGTTCTTAAAGGTCTCTAACACAATCATTATTTCTGCCATTATATACTTTAATGATGGGTGCTCAATTAAACTGTGCATTATAATTCCCCCCTTTCCCCAAAGTAATATAGAGATAAAATATATAAATGATTAACTCTACCAGTCAAATTTGGAACAAAATGTTTTTACTTTATTTTACATACTTCCAATTGCAAAATAAAGACTGGGATATTATTTCACCCTTAACTTGCATTCTGTGTAACTTAGAGCTCCTTGCAATAAAGCAAAATGATAATCCATCAGGATGTTACTGGGAGTAAGTACCAAGGCAATTTACAAACTTTCTATCATTAAGTCTGAGAACATCACTGTGAGGCAGGTATTAATATAACACCTCTCTCTTGAGAAGTTTGATGCACTTTACATAACTTTATTAACTATTCCTTAAGCTTGGCAAAAAAAAGGCTAAGACTCTAACCATCTACCTCACTCACAACACATGCACAAAAATAAAAAAGATTCTATATAGCCACATATTTTAAATTCCCTTTTACTTCAAATCTGAAATTATGACTAAAGATAAGGCCAATTGGATCACTCAATACGTTTGGCTTTTGTTAACATTGAGGTTTTAACAGGTTTCAATTTCATAAATTTCAAGTCAGAATTAAACACTTAAAAGACTATTAATCCTATGAATTATTAAACAATAATGATTTCTGAAGACAGAAGAAATTTAAGAGTAACAGTCAACTTTTCCCTTTATTAAAAACTACAAAAGCAGATTATGATCCTGGAGCTAGGCATCACATCTTTAAGTAAATCTATGCATCCCGTAGCAAGAGTGCAACCAGAGACACCCAGAAGAGAGATATAACATGACAGACACAGAAATACTAATAATATTTAATAGCGCTTACCAAGTGTCGACCACTATTTTAAGGGATCTACATGCATTAACTCATAAAATGGCATAATGTTATCCCCATATTATAGATGAGGAAATTGAGCTTGCCCTAGATCACAAAGCTACTAAGTGGCAGAGCAGTGGATACAAACAGGAAATATGATGCCAGAGCCCAGGTTTTTAGCCAATGTTTTAGAAAGGAAGAACTGTCCCCAGACGCCCCCATCCATGGTATACTCCATCATAGAGTTCCAAGTCCATAATCTTTTTCCACTCCAATTGCAACATTTGCCATCTCGCAGTCATGCTCAAAATCACATAGAAAAGTAAGTGCTCAAGCTTGCATATTGTACTTTCAAAATATGACACCAGAATTTAGATGTTCACAGGGAGGCAGTACAGTAGTCAGGAGTACAGACCTTGGTGTCAAACATACTTCAACAGGCTGCCACTAGGCCAGTTACTTTTAGCCAAGCTTCATAAACTAGAGACAATGGAAATTGCCTCCTGATGCTATAGTGAAAATTAAACAGGTTAATATTAAGTGCTTCACACAGAGCTTCACACATAGTAAGCACTCAGAAAGTGGTTGCTATTCAGCAAAGGAAGCCATTGACAAAATGAAAAAATAGCCTACTAAATGGGAAAAGGTATTTGCCAGTGATACATCTGAGAAGGAGTTAATATCCATAATAATATAAGGAACTCACACAACACCAAAAAGACAAACAATCCAATTAAAAAATGAGCAGAGACAACATGGATGGATCTTGAGATTATAATGTTAAGCGAAATAAGTCAGATGGAAAAAGTAGAGAACTATATGAGTTCACTGATATGTGGTATATAAAACTGAAAACAATAAAAGAACAAGACAAACAAATGAAGAAACAAAAACTCATAGACACAAACAATAGTTTAGTGGCTACCAGAGGGTAAGGGCGGAGGAGGTGGTAGATGAGGGTGAAGGGGATCAAATATATGATGATGGAAAGAGAACTGACTCTGGGTGGTAAACATACAATGTGATATATAGTTGATGTACTACAGAATTGTACACCTGAAGTCTATGTAACTTTACTAACAAATGTCACCCCAATAAACATTAATTTAAAAAAAAAAATGAGCAGAGGACCTGAATACACATTTCTCCAAAGAGGACATACAGACAGCCGATAGACCTATGAAAAGATGCTCATCAGAGAAATGCAAATGAAAATCACAGTGAGATATCACCTCACACCTGTCAGATTGGCTACTATCAAAAAATCAACAAGCAACAAGTGTGGAGAAAAGGGAACCCTCATTCACTATTGGTGGGATTACAAACTGGTGCAGCCACTATGGAAAACAGTATGGAGGTTCCTCAAAAAATTAAAAATAGAACTACCTTATGACCCAGCAATTCCACTTCTGGGAATTTATCCAAAGAAATCCAAAACACTAATTCAAAAAGATATATGCATCCCTATGTTCATGCAGCGTTATTTAGGATAGCCAAGATATGGAAGCAAACTAAGTAAAGATGGCTGTATAAAGAAGATGTGGTACATATATGGAATGGACTATTACTCAGCCATAAAAAAAAAATGAATTTTACCATGTGTGACCATATAGATGGACCTAGAGGATATTATGCTAAGTGAAATAAGTCAGACAGAGAAAGGCAAATGCCATAAGATTTTACTTATATGTGGAATCTAAAAAACAAAATAAATGAATAAACAAAACCACTCATAGATACAGAGAACAAATTTATGGTTGCCACATAGGAGTGGGGGGTTGGGAGGCTAGGTGAAAAAGGTGAAGAGATTAAGAAGCACACATTGGCAGTTACAAAATAGTCACAGGGATATAAAGTGCAGCATAGGGAATATAGTCAATAATATTATAATAACTAGGTTTGGTGACATGAGGGGTACTAAACTTACTGGATCACTTTGTAAGTTAAATAAATGTCTAACCACCATATGCTGTAAAAAAAAAATGGTTACTATCATAGTAGGTTAATATAAAATTATTTGAGCCATTCCCAAAACTCTGAAATTCAGAATTACCAGTGGATTTACCACCTCACAATACTGGTGGCAAGTTGAACTGAATTGATTCTTTTATCAAATATGTGTTCTTGACATTTTGCATGATCTTGTTTGTTTAGTCCTCAGAACAAACCTGGAATTGAAGTGTGGCTGTGCCCACTTTTAGATTGGAAAATAAGCTTTGAGATCATTACTTGTCCATTATCCTGCCAGTAGTGATTAGATAATTAATCAATTAACTAAATAGATGTGTACCAAAAAGCAGGATAAAAAGTACCAATAAGCAAGAAAATCATTTGATCAACTCTTCTCTAACTCAAAAATTAGGAACTGAAAAGTTCCTAAACTGAAGTTCCCCTTGTTTAGCTTTTGCTATAATTAAGAGTAAAGCTGCACCCAAAGAGAGTAGCTGGGACAGAGATGATAAACAGGAAAAATACTGCCCCAAAATATACCCTCCATGTCCCGCACATACCAGGTCTTTCTGCTACTTCCATCAGAGCTACCAAGGGAAACAGCAGGGGCAGATGTTAGGGTAGGAGCTTCTGAGGAGGACAGTGCTGGAGAGGAAGCAGGTAAGAACTCTGCCCTCAGGGGCTGGGCTCCAGCTGGAGAGAGGTAAGACTGTGGTACTTGATAAAGCAGGTTTGCCTCAAATTAGCCTCACGTGCACCCAAACATCCTGGAGAGGTGGCTTCTGGTCTATTCATAGAAACTTTCAGAAAAAGAGAAAATACATTAGTTCTTCACTGACCTCCTGCCTGAACCTTGACCTACCACTATTCCCTAAATTGGAAATTTCTTAGTTATGCAAAACAAAAATACTTCACGTTGAATTAAGACACTATTTTCTCTTTATCTCTATTTAATGTAAATAAAAAAGGTTATGTCATTTGCATAATATCTGCTGTATATAGGAAGAAAATTATTTACAATTCTCACTTAAAGAACATGATTCAGAAGTGATTATAGTACATACTTTATTTCCACAATAACAAAAAAAAAAGATTTAAGGGAAAGAATGGAATTTGTTCTTTCATTTGTTCAATATACAAGCCAATATGGAGTATATGGCAGATATGAAAGTAGTCATATATAAAAAAAGACACGACCGAAATGACAAGGGTTCTGCTTACATATATGTGGAAAGAAGTAGAAAACAATCCTTGACCCATATGTCAGCAAGAAACAAAATTGAAAATATATTCATATTATATCAAGAACATGTAAGATCTTATGTTCCATTATCAATTACCAGGTAGCATCCAACCTAACCATTTCTTCCATGTTCAGAATGTATGACCTTTCTCAATAACTCATTCTAACTTTTATCAATTGTGCTATAATGGTAAAGCTTTTTCGTCTAACTTTAATGACTCATGTGATATGATAGAAATACCTAGAATGATGCTAAGCACAGACAAGTTACTCCACAAACCCTTGTTGATTTGATGGTGATTTCAGCCTATTTCTCTTTTCTCTGACCTTAGTGGAGACAGGAGAAATGTTTAGACAGAAACACTGGCAAAATGGTTAGAGATAAGAGGAAGTTGATTAGCAATAAAAGCAGAGTAGAACTAAGGAAGAAAACAGCACAGAATGACTCACTGTGCCCTAGTACACTATGATCTATCTTAGAAGACACTGCCAGCCACCAACACAATGAGAAATGTAAAACAGAACTTGCTAAAGCATAAACACAGAAAATCTACTGCTTTACTGCTTTTCCACTTACTCCCATGCAAATACCTCCCAAATTAATCAATCCACCTCTCTCTAACCCTGTCCTCTCCCAGCATTCCAGTTCCACTTACATAACTGTATAATTGTATTGGCTGGTAAAATGGGATCTTCTGATCCACAGATTTCCTGATCTAGGAAAAAGAATCATTATGAGTTGCCATTAGTGACCCACCGACATTTTAGGGTTAGAAGTAATCAGTAACAACAGGAAACATTTACTTTTCTTGCAGATTTTCCAGTGTCTTGAATCTCACAGGGGAAAGTTAGATAGGCAATTGGTTGACAGCAGGGCTCCCTGATAATGGAATGGACTTGCTAGTTATCCTCAGCAATGAAAGATTCAATAAAGGGGTTAAATTTGGATGCCCTGGCAGCACCTCAAACTTAAAATTTCTAAAATTAAACTTCCCCTAGAACCAGTTTCTGCTGACTTCCTTGTTTGCTAAGGGTACACTTGTTCTGTCAGGCTCCAAACATGAGTCATCGCGCCTCATTCCTCACCCACCCTCATCATATCTAATTAAACACCAAGTTAAATTTGTTTTTTTCTTCAGTACTTTGTTACATCTCTCTGCTGCTTTCTTTTCCCATTGCTTCCTCTCTAATTTGGATTTGACCTCAGACTAGTTCTTGTTTGACCTCCTCACTAGTCTTAGGGAAGAAACTGTCCATACAAGGAAATTACATAAACATATTGGAAAGTGGAATATTTCCTTAGAAATCAATGCAATCAGAGAAAACTATTTTTTCTATAAAATTTAAAGACAATGTGAATTATGTCAAATTATAAATTTTAACAATTTATACTTTATTACAACTAATATGAAAAAAATATTTTACCTTTAATATAGTCATTTTAGAAATATAGACATAATAAATAATCATTCATGTAAAAAAACTGTATAAAGATTTAGTCACATTATTTTTGTTTTGTTTTGTTTTGTTTTTGTTAGCTTCAGGTGTACAAAATAATGTAATAGATATTTCACCCCTCACAAAGTTATAACCCCCTCCCCAATCTGTTACCCCTCTGACATCGTATATAGCTGTTACAATTACATTGTAGTCACATTATTTTTAATAGCAAGGTAACTATACACTAAATGTCCAAAAGTAAAGACTGGTTAAATATATTATAAGATGTCCATGAATCAGAATAGTATATAATTATTAAATGTGATGCTGTAAAAATCTACTCAATAAAATATTTTAAGAAGGTTACAAAATACTATATATGTAATATACTAACATTTTATAAGACATATAATCATGGAAAATAAACATTAGAAAGACATTCACAAAAATGTTCACCATGGTTATTTCTGGCTTTGGGAATTATTATTGTTCTTAGGTTGTTCTTGATACTTTATTGTATACATTATCTATAATAAATGCAGTATTTTTTAACCAGTACAAAAGAAGGAAAAGTGTGGATTCTAGTGATACCTGGGTCACTGTAGCAAGTTGCTTAAGCTCACTCAGCCAGTTAGTTATTTCATCTAAAACAATGGGCCAATAATTTTACCAACATTACAAGGTTGGGTAATAATTTAAATAAATAATATATGTAAAAGTCTTAGCATTGGCACATGAATAAATAGGAGTTGGAAAAAAATAACAGGTAAAGGAGCTGTATAGGAATTTCACAGTTTCCTCTTTTTTATTTTTAATCATTTTAACCATCAAGCCAGTCTACCCTTGAGTTCAAACTGTCCTAAATCAAGTAATTGTTTCACTAACTTGTGGGGCTGTTGAGCCAAAAAACATAACTATGGCTGTAGCCCAAGTTGATATTTTCCAGCTGCACTGCATATTGGTTGTTTCAATAAATGGCCATAATGACCAACAGGGGAAAGAAAAGAATTATCTTCCAACCCACACTCTATGGGAATTCTACAAAGGAAACATATAATTATTAGACTTTGGCTGGCATATTGAATCTAGTGCATTAAGAAAAGTCATGGGATTTCTAATGATAGAAAATGGTCCAGAGCTGAGGTTTGTATATCATCAAATAAAAATAAATCTTTTAAGCAAAGCACTCTAATGAAGTCATGAATTTGGGGGGATGGAGGGGCACAATTCAGCCCACTAACAGAGTATTAGGAGGCAGAGTCGCCACATGTGGTCCTGCCAGTTATGCACTGCACAGGTCCAGGATGTCACCCACATCATGGTTATCATCAATTTGTATATTTTTTAAACTGGAAATTTCCTACAGGAAGGTTTTTTTTTAATTAAATTTATTGGGGTGACAATGGTTAATAAAATTACATGGGTTTCAAGTATATAATTCTATAATAGTTTTTTCATTGAAACTTTCCTGGAGGAAAATTTACCTTTTACTGACTTTCACCAATGACGTTTTATAACTGTAGTATTGCTTTGTGGTAGGAAACCCTTCCACATGGAGTAACACTCCTGGCCTCTGTTTGCCCCTTCCTCCACTCACTCCTCCTTTGAAGAGTATTTATTTTGAATGATTAAGTTGGAAGGAGCTCCATGAAAGTGGCATGTCCACGCGTAATAGAAGCAGGGTGGGATAGGGTTAAATATGCAGCTTCTATAATAAGATGATCTGGGCTTAAACCCCAGTCCTATCACTGTGTGACCAGACATAGGCCTTATTTAACCTATGTGTGCTTAAAATTCACTATTTATAAAATAAAAATGATATATGTACCTGCTTTTTAGGGTTGTTGCAAGAATTCAACAAGATTATACATATTTATAAAGTACATTGTATAAATAAACATTGAATAAAAGGCTGCTCTTACTATTTCTGCATAGGTTTTGGGATTGTTCTTCCAACTCTCTTCTCACAAGCTGAAGAGGAAAAGAGGGCCATACTGGTAATGATTTCAATGTAGTTGCAAGAAAGCTTGCTGCAACTACACTCCACTACATGTCAACTACCTGGCTCCTGGAATGGAGAAGATATTCTAGACTTGTTAAATGAATGTGTTCCCTAAAGGAATCAAGACCAGAATGCAGAATGCCAGACCACAAGAGAGTGGGGTTTTCATCTCATTAGTCTGTATGTCCTCTAAACTGCCTAGTATGGTATCTTTTTTCTAGTAGGTACCAAAATATTTATTGAGTGGCTATTAGGTTAAAAAAAAAGACATAAAATATATAGTTTTATCATTCTTCTTTCCCTGGGTGATTTTTTACCTAACAGATGAAGGGCTTGCTGCTTGATTTATGAAAAGTGTTGCATGATTTAAATGCCTGCTGTGGAGTTCTAGAGATGGATAATGGTGATGGTTGCACAACAATGTGAATGTATGGAATGCCACTGAACTGTACCCCTTAAAACTAGTTAAAGTGGTAATTCTTTTTTTTTTAATTTTTTTATTGGGAATATTGGGGGACAGTGTATTTTTCCAGGACCCATCAGCTCCAAGTCAAGCAGTTGTTTTTTCAATCTAGTTGTGGAGGGCGCAGCTCACTGGCCCATATGGGAATCGAACCGGCAATGTTGGTGTTATGAGCACTGCACTCTAACCAACTGAGCCAACTGGCTGCCCCAGTAAATTTTATATTATGTAGATTTTGCCACAATTTGAAAAAAAAAATCCACTACAGATCTCTGGTGAGAAGGGGATATTGTGCTACTAAAACACATGTTATTTTAAGATTCAAATATGATACTAGAATGCCTGATACATAGCAGAAGCTCAATAAAAGTTAGTTCCCTTTTCCAATAGTTCTAGATCAAAATTACCCTGATGGTGAAAAGTCACCCAGAATGTCCCCTGTAGTTTCTACTGATAGATAAAAAGGTTCCTGTGAGGGGGGGGGGGGGGGGGAATCTCCAAGCCTTGTAATGCTTCATGTCCTAATATTGCAGATGATGGTGATAACCCCCTGGAAGAAACCTTACATCTTGGTCTCTCTTACAATCAATTCTAATATCATAAATTACAAAGTATCAAAGGAAATGCTTGAGACTATTAAAAGAAGACATGCCATTTACTATCCATTTTGGATAGGCATCTGTAACATTTGTTTCAAAAGAACATAGATTTTTTTTCCTCCAATTACAGCTCTAGTGAATTTATGTACCTCATTATAAAGTAATTCTGTAGGAGTTGAGGGATTCGAATGTAGAATCATTAACTCTTTCTTCAGAGGAAAACCACAATAACCTACAGAGAAATAAGGAAAGACGTAAATAACAATTTCATATTTAATACACAGCCAGTGGTTTATTTTAAAAGATCTATTCACCTACTATTCAGTCTCGAACTTGACTATTTTTAGACAAATCAACATATTCTTGATTGTCTGAGTTTAAATAAATCATGACATGATCCTGAGAACTTGGCAAGAACATCAATAGTTCTACATCTGGCATCAAACACCAGCTGCATGTTCAGGGAATGAAAAGCTTTTCTATTTCTTTACCTTACTTCATTAGTGAATATGTGGTGATGCATGTATTACCACGCCTGTGCAGGCTCAGCTTCCCATATGGAGAGGTATCCAGCAATGTCATAAAACCCATGCATCATTAGCTATGATGCTGAACTTTCAAAAATAATAAAACAATATTTTTGCTGAAACATTTTTAGTTATAAGTCGACACATCTTTTTTATTGATAGAGCTATATATTTAATGCATATTGGTAGAACCTGTTGCAAGAGTCTGTAATAGAAAAATAACTTTAGCTGTCACAGTTGAACATATGTACTGTATGGTACCCATCTTCAAGTCATCATACAGTAAAAAAACAATGATTTCTTTGCCAAATCTATGTCCAACACATTTTCTATTTAGTTATTGACAACTACACTACTTATTGGAAAAACATCTGCACTATGAGCTTTGAGCTTTATGGTTATCTAATTAAAGAAATCTTTACAGTGTCCTCAATCTCATCTTAGTTATTTGCCTTATATTTATTTGCAAGTTTAACAACCATCTCCTTTTACTAGTTATCTATTGCTGTGTAACAAATTACTCCCAATTTTAATGGCTTAAAACAACAATAATTTTGAGGTTTCTGTGGGTCAGAAAATTAGGAGTGGCTTGGCTGGGCAGTTATGGCTCAGGATCTTTCATGAAGTCACAATTTAGGTGCCACAGCTGCAGTCATCTTAAGGTTTAACTGTGGCTGAAGGACCCACTTCCAAGATGGTTCACTCATGATGGGCAAGTTGTCACTGACTCTTTGACTAGAGCTATCAGTCCTTTTAAAGTGGAACTCTCTAGAAAGCTATTTAAATGTCTTCATGACATGACAGCTGAATTCCCCAATAGTGACTAATCCAAGAGAGCAACGCAAAAGAAGCACTGTCCTTTAGGACCAACCCTTGGAAGTCACATGCTGTCACTTCCGCCATATTCTATTAGACACACAAACCAAAGTTGGTACAATACAGGAGGGTACTACAAGGTCATGAGTATTGGAAGTGAAGATCTTTGAGGGTCATCTTAAAGGCTGGCTACCATACTCTTAAATAAATTTTATTTTCAAATTTATAACCTTCTATTATAAATATACTTTTATTTGGTTGAAATATGATTTTGCACATGTTCATTTTTCTGTCTTGACTGAGCATTAAAATAGCAGCATGAAAGTAAAAATAGAAGTTCTCAACCATAATAATTTAATAAATCTAAAAATTACACATTCACATTTAACTAAAGAAAAACAATGTATTTGATATAACAGCAAAGCTATTTGTAATCTACTGAAAGCACTTATGAGGTGTGGTCAAACAATATAGTGAATGTTTAAATTAAAATTTAAAAATTACTACAATGAAAGACACATTGCCATTAATCACCCTCAAAACACTCCCCCTTGCTTTGAACACACTTATCCCATCATTCTTACTACTTTCTGAAGCAGTGCTGGAAGTCCTCTTTCGTGTCTTTAGTTGTGCTGTTGTGGCTGCCTCAATATCCTGAATCATTTTGACTTGGGGTAAGAGCCAGAAGTTACATGGTGCCAGATCCAGTGAATAAGGTGGATGAGGACACACCATAATGCTTTTATTTGACAGAAATTGCTGTACCAGAAGCAATGTGTGACATGGAGCGTTATGATGGAGGATGACTTACAGCACACTTGAAAACACCCCTTCTCTCAACTGTAGCTCACACCCAACTGACTGCACCGAACAAGTTGAAACTTGTCACACACTGTTACTAAGGTTCGACACGCCATTTCAGGTGTTGAAGATCCCTGCCTTTCGATGTGAGGTTTGACGGCACTAAGCAGCAGCATTCAGGGTATTTTCTGATCAAAATGGAAAAGGCTCTGTGTCACACATCACTTCTGGTATAGCAGTTTCTGTCAAATAAAAATATTAGGGTGTGTCCTCATCCACTGTATTCACCAGATCCGGCACCGTGTGATTCCTGGCTATTCCCCAAAGTGAAAATGATCATGAAAGGTAAATGTTTTGAATTGATTCAGGACATCAAGGCAGCCACAACAGCACAATTAAAGGCACGCATGAAAGAGGACTTCCAGAACTGCTTCAGAAAGTGGCAAGAATGATGGGAAAAGTGTGTTCAAAGAAAGGGGGAATATTTTGAGGGGGATTAATGGCAATGTGTCTTTACTGTAATATATATATATATTTAATTTAAACATTCACCATATATTTGATCATACCTCATACCTAATAGTGAAAACAAAAATCACTTTAGGTCATTGGTTAAAATTATAGATCAGGAAAACTAACTATTTGGAGAGATTCTGCTGTTTCATCGTATTCAATATTCTGAGGTAATATCAATCAATAATCTCAAACTAAAGTAGTTTTTAAATTTAAAAACAGCTTCTACAAATGTCTGATATGAAAGCTTTTAATTAATAACACATTAAGGCAAGAGAATGATCTGTATGGGTTTTTCAAGCAACGAAAATGAAATATTCATGTAGAACGTACCACTAAGCTATTTGTGGAATTTCTTACTTGGCACCAATCTTGTTCATTCAACAAATATGTCTGAGCTTTGAGACACTTTAGGAATGTAAAGAAAACTAAGCCAAGGCCTTTGCCCTCAAGTACCTTTACCTGGTTAGGTTGATAAGGTAGGTTAACACATACTTTAATGCTAAACACTGTGCAATAAGTTTCACAAAAGAAGAGAACAGTGCACTATTAAAGGAGAGAGAAATCGATTCTAATTGGCAAACCTAGCAAAGCATTATGGAACATTGTCATTTGAGTTGACTCTTTAAAGACGAGTAAGTTTTAACAGGGGGAGATAATGGGGTGGTTATTACAATGAAAGGAGAAGCAAAAGCAAAATTTAAATGCAGGAAATCATGAAGTTATTAAGCTTTCCCCAAAGTAGGCACATTCTCCCATCACCTCCATACTTCAAGGTAAAAGCCAAGGTAGATTATCTCCTCTGATGATTGTGTCCTTCTCCTCTTTCATCCTTCATCCAGTGCAACCTTGCTAGTACCTCCTACTAAGTTTTGATTCACATTTTCTGAGTTTGGTTTTCCTTACTTTCTATACTATAGTTTACACTACATACTTTCAGTAATTTTTCTTTTTCTCTGCTGTAATTAACCATTGAGTGTTTCTGTATAGGACTTAAATTTAAACTATCCTGACAGATTGTTATTTAAGATACTGTGTCAGATTATACTTTCCAATGTGGCCACAAAAATAGCCTGAGCTGAGGTTCTAGCCCCAGCCATCATCTGACTGCCACCACAAGACTGATCTCAAATGAGAACTGCCTAACTGAGCCCAGTCTACCCTAGAACCATAAGAAGTAATAATAAACAGATTGTTGTTGTTTTAAGCTATTATGCCTTGGAGTGATTTTTTTCGTACCCTTAGATAATTAAGAAAGATTCTGGCACCTGTAACAAAAGCCTAAGACATGTAGCACTGTCCATGGGACCAGGTTGTGAACAAAAAGGGGGAAAACAATGAGGAGACTATTCGTGAAAACCTAATGAACCTCCATGAAAGTATTAATGGAAGCCTAGAGGGCTTCAAGGAACTGTCAGCGAGGGCTCAAGCAAGGTAAGGGAAATGTCAGTGGAAGGAGGAAGAAAGGGTGCACCTATTATGTAGAGGTGCAAAGTTTGGCAACAGTGTCACCTATGTTAATGTGAAAAATGGGAAAAGTACCAATGAACTTGAAGATTTAGCTAAGGAGCTTTTCAGACAGAATATTGCCATTGCTACCTGGCTTCTTCTCACTGACTATGGTAAAATGCAAAAAGAAAGAGATAAACTAAAGAATGCATTGATAAATATAGAGAGCTAAGACTTGTTGGGTTTGAAAATAAAACTGTTTCTTATCCCCAGTCTCTCTTGACAGCAAATGATTCTAAAATTAAAGGTAACGTTTGGGACGAGATGAAATCCAGTGCACTGGCAGGAAAACAGGGTCTAAAACTGAAACTGAGGGCATGTTAACGGTAAAATTCTTTGTTAAGATTTTAGAAAGATCTAATGTGATACCTCACAGAACCCTTCAATCAGGTCAAAGCTTTTTAAAGATCTTCAGAGCATGCCTTGTGGATCCTCTCAGTTAAATAACTGAGCCTTTAAGAATCTTAAGGATGTCATCCCTGAGCCCACTGAGAGTCACACTGAGCCCAAGGCAGAGAAGGGCTTAGCTTGAAGTAATAGGATTCTAAAATGATACATTTAAATACACAAAAATACACAACTTGAACTAAAAAGGCCAAATACTAGGTAAGAAGAGGACTTTGAATCCCTACTATTTTATAGGCAGGAAGCAGGCTGATAAGGCTACTCAATTGCAAACTAAAGTTTTCTTATTGGAGGAAAAAATGATAACTGAGAGCAGAACCAAGAGACCAGAGAGTGGAGCTAAGAGTCATGAGAAACACCTGCCAGGCAGGTGGACTGAGTCCTAATCCAGGCTCTGGAAACATGCCATAGGTCACCACTCTGTTCCGCTTATTCACCCTCAGTGAACTATCCCACAGTCGTATGCTGGGGTGTGGGAGGATGATAGTCTGTCTCTTTAATTCACAGGTCTTCAAATGGAGAGAAAGGGAAGTAAAGGAGATGTACCCAAGGAACCACATTCAAGAAACATCACCTGCATGTGGGCCCAGTTTCAATGACAAGATCCTGGACTTTGAGACAATGCTATAATATAATATAATGAGACTCAGTGGAAAGAGAAGGGATAAGCATACTTTGTACAAGGGAGGGATTTAAATTGTTATGGCCAAAGGGTGGACTGTGACTGATAGTACTTTCCAACATGACCACAACAAGCCCTCCCATTCCAGGTGCTCTTCTTGCAATGTGACCATGAGAGGTCATGCCTCCCACTTAGAGGGTGCATGTCCCCTTCTCCTTGAATCTGGGCAGGTCTATGATTATGGTAGTAGAGATGTGACTTCAGAGGATTGGTTATAAAAGGCAATACAGTTTCTACCAGGGACCCTTGGGAAACTCCCTCTTGGAATAAGTCACTATATCACGAGGAAGAGAAAAGACCTCATTGAGAACCACATGACGGTGTTCTGGTCAATAGTCTATGCTGATGTCACAGTCAAGAGCCAGCATCAATGTCCACACAAGTGGGGGAGTTACTCTACAGATGAACTATCCCCAGACACTATCTGACTACCACTGAATGGAGACCCCAAGTAAACACCACCTAGTTAAGCCCAATTAACCCCCAGAATCATGAGGGGAAAAAAATAAAATCATTCCTGTAGTTTTAAGCCACCAAGTTGTAGAATAATTTGTTATTCAGTATAGCTAACTAGAACAGTTACCTATTAAAGTCATTATTTTGTTAATCCTTAAAAATGCCAAGAAGATTAATATTAGAATCTAGTGTTTTTTACTATAAGCATATTTTTTTTTTATGTAATGTCTTTCTTTTATATAAAAGTTTGCTTTTAAGGTGATGTCTTTCTTCATTTCAGGACTAGCAAAGTGGCTCTGCTCTAGGGTTATAGAGGGATGCAATCTTTTCATGCTGTTCCTCTGTCACCTCCTAGAGTAATCTTTATCCGCAGGGTCAACACCACTCTCTAGCATCATATTCACATTGTCACTTCAGGAAGGGAGAAAGAGTGCAGAGTGGATGGCAAGACACTTCCTTATTAAAAAAGATTCCAGAATATGGCAGAGTAGGTAAATGCTGTGATTACCTCCTCTCAGGACAACATCAACTACAACTAAACTACAGAACAACCATCATTGAGAAACTGCCTGAACTCTAGCTGAACCAAAGCCCTACAACTACGAACACACAGTAGCAGCCACCTCGAGACTGCTAGGAGGGGCAGAGACACGGAATGGGTTGGTCCCACACCCGAATGTGACCATTAAATACCAGGAGAGATTTCTAGGCTGCAGAGGTACCCCCAGAGGAAGGAGAGGTGCCAGCCCCACACCAGGGTTCCAGTGCCAAGGAGACAAGTTCCCATGACTTCTGGCTGTGAAAACCAGTGGCGATTGTGACTAAATGAGACAAAGGGTGACTGCAATCCCAGGTGCTCCTCTTAAAGGGCCCACACACTAACTTACTGTGACAGACTCCTCGCTATGAGCTCCATCACTGAGGCAGCAGCTCAAAAGGCACCAGGGATATACAGAGAGGAACTGATTGTCTAGCCTCAGGATGAGAACTGAAGAAACATCTTTCTCCCAGATGGAGGAGCTGGCAGAAGCCTTCGTTTCTTTGTTGAGTCCTCCCCGTCTCTGCATACAGGCACAGGCAGATGCCATATGAGTTTTCAAAGCAGCAAGAGAAAAGCAGTTACCTTCGAGGGAGCTCCCATAAGACTATCAGCTGATTTTTCAACAGAAACTTTGCAGGCCAGAAGGGAATGACACGAAATATTCAAAGTGATGAAAAGAAAGGACCTACAACCAAGATTACTCTACCCAGCGAAGCTAACATTCAGAACAGATAAAGAGTTTCCCAGACAAGAAAAATCTAAGGGCATTCATCACAATCAAACCAGGATTACAAGGAATCTCAGAAGGACTTCTTTAAGATGGGGGAAAATCAAGAAAAGGAATAGTAAAATGACAATAACTACATATCTATCAACATTTACCTTAAATGTAAATGAATTAAATGCTTCAATCAAAAGGTAGGATGGCTGAATGGATAAGAAAACAAAATCCTTACATATACTGCCTACAATAGACTCACTTCACATTGAAAGGCACACATAGATTGAAAATAAAGGGATGGGGAAAGATATTTTATGAAATGGAAACAAAAATTGCCATAGCAATACTTATACCAGACAAAATAAACTTTAAAACAAAAACTATATCCTATGGATGGCAGTGTGGAGGTTCCTCAAAAAATTAAAAATGGACTTACCATATGACCCAACGATCCCTTGAATGTGGTCAGGACTTGCTTCTAACTAATAGAATATAGCAATGGTAATGGGATGCTCATGATTACATGTATATGATGTGTTACTTAAGATTGCAATGTCCATCTTGCTAGGAGAATCTCCCTCTTGCTGGCTGATAAGAAGGAAGCTGCCATGTTGTGAGCTACTATATAGAGTGGGACAAGATAAGTCCCATGCCATTGTCCTTTCTTGTATGTACTGAACTTTGATGCCTGGAGTCTCAATCTGATATTAATGCTCATTTTTCTCTGCTTCAGTTTCTGCCTTCCCCAAAAGGAGAGGTATGGTCTTTGATACCATGAGCACAAGGAAGACAGTAAGTGCCAAGATTCCATATCAATCTTTCTACAAACAGTAGCTACAACACATTTCCTCCTTAATTATCTAAAGGCAAACACACCAACCCAATGCCAACTGTATTAGTTTCTTAGAGTTACTGCAAACTTGGATGGCTTAAAACAACAGAAATTTATTTTCTCACAGATCTGGAGGCTAAAAGCCTGAAATTAAGGTATCAGACGAGCCATGATCTCTTTGAAAGTTCTAGGGAAGGATCCTTCCTTGCCTCTTCCAAGGTTCTAGTAGTTGTATTACTTGGAGTTCCTTGGCTTGTGAATGAATTGAGCCTATTTCTGCCTCCATAGTCACAAGGCATTCTCCTGTGTCTGTCTGTGTCTCACTTTGCCTCTTCTTGTAAGGATACCAGTCATTTGATTAGGGCCCACCTAATCCAATATAACCTCGTCTTGACTTGATCACATCTCCAATGACCCTACTTCCAAGTAAGGTCACATTCACAGATACTGGCGATAAGGACTTGAATACCTATTGGGGGATACAATTCAACACATAACAACATCAAGTATTAATTTTCTTCTATAGACAATATAATCTAGTTTATCTGAGGAAGTATATTTCTACTATCAATATGACTTGGCTCTAACAATCAGCAAAATAACAGCCCTGATTGATGGTGCTTAAAAATTGTACTTGTTATAGGCCTTGAACTGTTTTAAACTGTCCAGTTCTCTGGAGCTTCTGAGTTTGCAACCCCTTGGTTAGAGTTCAGTTGTGAACACCAGAAACTATTCACATGTTTAAGGTGGCTATGTACATATCTGAAATGTCCTCTTTTGTACCGTTCTTAAAATTTAGCTCTCAAATAATAAATTTTATTTCAAATTTCCTAAAGGAAGTTACTTCATAATAACTGTCGCACACTGACATGAGCTTTGTGTTGCTTTCTAGACTAACATATAATGGTTCAGTGGGTAGAAGTTAATAGGGGTACAGATTTTACTAAATTATGAAACAAATATCTAACCACTAAAGTAATCTGAAAGTGGAATGGGGATCAGTCTAGAGCAGTGAGTAGTCTGCCTCTATAAGTGTTTATTCAGGGGATCAAGCGTGCTGTATCAAAGACTATAGGTTAGAGAGTGCACAGTGACTGGCATTTAGTAAGTGCTCAAGGAATAATATCTGAAGCAATGATAAAGAGAAGGTTCCTCTGAGGTCTCATCCAAATCTGAGATTCTGTAATTTTACCAGGGGTCCGTTTAGAAGAAAGTCATTTAGTATTCCTAACATTTTAGGCACTTATTGTGTTTCCCCAAAAATAAGACCTAACCAGAAAATAAACCCTAGCATGACATTTCGGGAGGACATCCCCTGAACATAAGCCCTAATACATCTTTTGGAGCAAAACTTAATATAAGACCCGGTCTTATTTTCAGGGAAACACAGTAGCAGTTTTGTTAATAATATTACTATACTAATAATGATAGCTGCCAACCATTGAAAATTAATATTTCTAAGGTTTTATGCTGAGGTAACTGTTGTCTCTTGTAAATACTTATATGAGGTATTAGCATTCCCACTTTACAAGTGAGGAAACTGAGGCTCACCCTGTTTACTTGACATGCAAGATCACACAGCTAATAAGATTCAAAATTAAGATTTAATCAGAATCTGCCTGGTTCTAAAGTCATACTTTATCACTCATTATGCTATTTCAAAGAACAAAATAGCTGATTACCTTTCAGAGACAAAATAACACATGGATAATAATTTTTAAGTAAGACAGAGACATGGATGTATTCTCAAAGATGTATACTTTTCACTCTTCCCTGATAAGGTCTTATGAAGGAAAGAGACCACATAGCTAGATCAGAAGGTAATTTTACCTTTGTTGAGCTCCATCCTTGGGAACAAAAGCCAAGAGAAAACCACACTGAGGCTTCTAGCTACCATTTTAAAGGGAGTTTGGGACTATGGTGAACCAGAGATCACTGCCAGGAGAATTTGCAAACTTTGGAATTTCCTGGAGTGTATTTATCTTGTTAAATTCTTTTTTCCAGAATGATTAGTTTTCAATCACAAAGAGTAAAGGATTTGGATGCTTGTCTTCAGGCACAAGAAAGAAAAGGAGAGTTACTCTTTTTCACAATCAGGCCTCATGCAGAGAATAAAAATCTTTAATAACACTGTAGAAGCATCTAAAAGAGAGAAATTAAAGTGGTGAGCCCTGTAGCAAAAAAAGAAAGAACTTGGGTGATTGGGAGCTGATTGGGGCCTAGCTCAATACGCAGTAGAACATTTCACTGTCTCCCCTGGGACAGAGGTAACTGACCATAGGACAGATATTGAGATTTGCACTACAGGGGTCATTCTCAGACCCCATATGTGATTCCCACACGAGTATGTCATCTTCACCCTAGAACTCATTTGACATACAAATGAGTTGATGCAGTCCCATCCCTGACCTACTGAATCAAAAACTCTAGGGATGAGGCCTAGCAATGCATATCTTAACAAGCCTCCAGGCGATTCTGACATAAGCTAAAGTTTACAAAAAAATTGAACTAGGAAATAGGATTTGACTCATTATATAGCATTTCACCTCAGGAAGTACTGTTCCTCTGATACAAGGTGCAAACAAAACAAAAGCAAGCTGACAGAAAGTAACCATGCTGGAAAAGAAAGAGAACATTATTCATGTCTTCAGTATTCACCAACAGAGAAAAAGGGGGCAACGTCCCCAGCCAAGGCTGGGCAAGGACGGTTTACATGTCCTCCAGCATGGACTCGGGCTGAAGCTGAAGGGGCCGGCAGCCTCAGTGTCCTCCTCCCCACCCCTCCTGCAACCATGTCTCCACTTGTCTCCCCATCTGCTCCAAGGTGTCGCCCACCGAACTGCAGTCCGGAACCCAGTGCACAGTTTGGAGTCGGCCTCTATAGCCTGTGACCAATCACAGGCATTTGTGACAATAGAAAGTACCACAGAAGCAAGGTGAAAAATCCATTGAACAATCATGAGTCATCACTCTCAATAGCATCTATCTTCTATTTCCATACAATCCACATTTGTTTGCTGACAGCTTTACGTGTTAACCAAGAATACATACTATAAATGATATAAAAATAGGACTTAAAATTAGTGAAACTTACCATAGCAATTAGTAACGAATTCAGTGGAAAACAGCATAGGCCTAAGATAAACATATAGCATTCATTATAGCCATGTACTTTAAAGAAAAAATTTAAACTGAAAAAAAAAAAAGTCCTGACTCTGGTTATCAATGAAATATAAAGCTTTGGTGTCCTAAAACAAAAGGTTCATTATTCAAATATACTCATGAATTTGTTTAAAATGTGACAAATCCTACTACCCCAATACACTGGTAAATGTTTGTATATTCTAATGAGTTAGAAAAAATAGTATACAAGATCACACTCAAACCCATCTGAAACCATGATGCTTTGTTTTCCAGACCTCAAAACATGAATTTTTTTATTTAAATTTCTCATAACAAATAACCAATGTTTATTTTATCATATAGATTCTTCTCTTCTTCACAGATTGAGTACATCAAACAGGAAGAAACATTTTAAAACAAACGCTTTTATTGAAGAAAAAGAAATGCAAGGCCTCTCACTATTAGCAGAAGATAATCCATGAGGTGGCATGAAGCAAAGTAGTTAAGCCCTAGATAAAAGCAGACTTCAGTTACAGAACATTATACAAATGTCAGTGATGCTGGAGTGATGCCAAAATTTCTCAATGAGAGGCTGGGGACATGAGTCACATAGGTTTACACAGTGAAAGGGAAAAGGAAGCAGTCCTGGAGTTCTATTTCCCCAAAAATAAGACCTAACCAGAAAATAAGCCCTAATATGATTTTTCAGGATGACATCCCCTGAATATAAGCCCTAAAGCATCTTTTGGAGCAAACCTTAATATAAGACCCGGTCTTACATTCAGGGAAACACGATAGGTGACAGCAGACGTTTCTCATTCTCAATTGCTTAAGATTTTTCTCTTTTTTTCATAAAACAATTTTTATTTTTATTTTATAAAACAAATAATTTTTTTTAATTTTTTAATTTAATTATTTTATTTTTCAATTACAGTTTCAATTTTCAAATACAATATTAAATTAGTTTCAGGTATACAACATAGTAATTAGATAAGATTTTTCTCTATTAAAACAATGACAACCCAGAGAAGATATTGATGTGAGAGGAAGATGAAGGGGTTGACATGGGGGGGGGGTCACCAGAGCAGTGCATTGGTTCAATTTTGTTCATACAGTTCTCTTTCCAATCTTGCTGTATTCAGACACCTAATTATATCACCATATGCTTTGAAAAGAACATTTTTTCACTGCATCTAAAACAAGCATATGAAATATGCTTTCAATGTTATCTTTTAAATGAAGTGAAGAAGAATTGATGTAGTATATAATAGTTCTAATATATAAAGGGCTTGAAGACCTTTGAGATATAATATCAGAATAGATAGATTAATAATTTTCTTGACATATTTTTGCATGTTTGATTAATTAATTGGTGTCTTGAGACTATGTCATTTTATATCAAGATTTGAATGTACATGGGTTAATTTACTAGTGAATACCATTTTAATTGGATTCGAAATTGGGGTATATGTCTCTGAGGATCATAACTGGTCAGGGTAGTCAAAAGAATTAATACACTTCAGAATATTAACTTATTTTTGAATGCCTTAAGGTCCTCCTGAGTTCATAAATTCATGCAAGTTTTCCTCTCAGCACAAACTCATGCCCATACATTTGGGTGTTATAAAAGATTAGTCAAATGTAAAATTATGAAAAGTAGTAAAACAATTTATCATAGGATTCTGTTACTGATTTTTAAATTAGTTGATTGTAAATGCACATTTAGTATCTAGGAAAAACTCAACTGTGTGTTTCTTGGATGCCTACATCTATTTTCTACCAAAGAGGAATGCATCCACCAGTGTTATTAAGCCAGTTAAACAATGATTTCTGTCAATCTGTTTTAGAAATGTATGTGTCAAAATATTCATCAAGTAGGTTAGAGGTCAGAAATCATGAGCATTAGTCTTGAGACTTCCATTCACTATTTTTGCAACCCTAGCCAAGTTAATCTGTCTTTTTGTGTTGGGTTAACCTGTCCTTATCTACAAAGTGATGCTTCTCTCTAACATTGCCAAGGCTCATTGAAGTCTTGGTCTATGAAGCCTGCAGAGAGAAGAGATTGTGTGTATTTGCTAACTTTGTTGTACTTATTGAGATACCTACCAAATATTCAAAGACACCAAATAAAAGGTATTTGTACACCCTACAGTTTACAGACATGAGGTTTGGAGAAATCCTGTAACAATTTTGGGCCAAACAACGAGCAGAAGCCAACCTCATAATGCGCCAGTACATGTCAGTAGATCCCAATATATTCCCGGAAACATCTTGAGGTAAGGCAAGTGGTCCAGCAATACCTTCCAGGCAACATGTAAGAGATCCTGGGCCTGTTATCTTATAATCATGAGTCCTGCTCCACGAGAAAACAAAGCATAGTCCTCTACGCACATTGTCTTGTGTTTTATTGTCTTGCTTTGTGTGGGTGAGAAAAGACTCTCCAGTGTTATCTAGAAACAGAGGAGGCAAAGCTTCATGAGTATTTGATATGGCTACAAGGACCTGAGTAATTTGGCCACCTACCTACTTCTAACTTCACCTACCTTCTCTATCAGTGGAGCGCCCCCTTACTCTCCATGCCCCAGTGCAGCCATCTTGCCTCCTGCCTCAGGGTCTCGGCACCTGTTACTTCCTCTGGAAAGCTCCAACTGCTCCAGAGGCCCACAGTCTTGATCTAGCAACACATTCATATCTGTTAAAGTATCACATTCTCAGGAAAACTTTCCATGACTTCCAGTCTAGAGCAGATGTATGCATGATGAACTCTAAAGGACTGTGATCCTTTCCTTCACTTATCTACATTTGTAATTACGCATTTATTGATGGCATTATTTCAACAATGTCTATTTCCCCAACTCAGTGGAAATATTCATCAGAGTGTGTACTTTGAGCCTTTGCTCAACAGTTCTATGACTCAATTTCATAGTTGCAAGGAACAAAAACTAATTCTGGCTGATTTACAAGACTATAGATAGGAATTAAAAGCCTCTGTCTGGCACCAAGCTGCCTGCATCTGAATCCTGACTCTGCCACTTATGACCTCTGTGGCCTCACACAGGTTGCTTAATCTCTATATGCCTGAGCTTTCTCATATGTAAAACAGAATAAAAACACAATCTACTTAGAAGTGTAGCAAGGATTGAATGAGTTTCTTTATGTAAAACACTTAGTAAGAACAGAACAAAGCAAATGTTAAGCATCCACAAAATTTTAGCTATTATTTATTTAGAAAATAAATTTACTAAAAAATTTTAAAAGATATCAACATTATCATAATGAAATATTATTAAAAGGTGACTGAGTGATACCCTATGATTCTGGAAAAGGGAAAAGTACAGGGATAGAAAAGATTACGGTTTGGGGATAGATGAGGGGTAACTACAAAGTAGCAGCATGAGAGAATTTGAGACATGATGAAACTGTTCTATTATCATCACTGTGATGATGGGTACAAGGCTTTATTACATATTTTCAAAAATCCATAGAACTGTCTACCACAAAGAGTGAATTTACTGAATGTAAATTTTAAAGTGAAAGGTTATTTGATAGCTCATACAATCACTGTAATGTTGGAGAACTAGGCCTAGGCATGGAGCAGAAATAAAGAAGGCTAATCAATATTGAGGAACACAGCCCCAGTCAGAACAAGGCACCTTAACTCCTGGATGCTGAATGCCAGAGACCACACCACCACCATCATCTAGGCCACAGAACATGCAAAGCTGCCACTGGCATTTAGTGCCACTGCTGCCCTTACTTCCTCTACAAACTAGATATTGACACTTCCACGTCAGCCACCTGACACTATAGAGGATTTTCTGTCCCTATTTCTTGGGCTACTAGTTACCAATTCAAAGTGTCCAGTGGGTGAAAAAGATTAGCCAAATTAGATTATGTACACATAGCTTAGCTGCAAGAGCACTAGATTTAGCTTTATAATTATAGGCAAATGCTGCCCCCAACGGCACTAATAAGATGGAAAATTAACCTGAATATATGGTTGGGTTCAGATGACAGGAATCAAAAACTAAAAACAAATATAAAATAAACATGTTAATGGTAGTTTTCAATAAATACCTGTTAATCAGATTTACAGCAGAGTGCTGAATTTGGGCCCTTAATTAGAAAAGGGTTCTTAACAAATCACTTGAACCATAACAAATTATTCCCATCTAATTTAAGTAAACTAGAATTCAAGAAGAAACAGTACGTTATAGTTGAAAGAAAACTGAACCAGGCATCCATAGATCTTAAATTCATGGACAAATGCCTTGACCCCCTTAGAGGTTTACTTCCATATCTATCAAAGAAGTCCTACACGGCGTTATTGCAAGAGTAAAATGAGGGGGAAATTACGAGAGTTTTTAAAACTCTAAATCCTATGTAAATGCAATATAAAACTTTTAAATGATTTAAATTTCTGTGTCCAGTAATGGTAGACCTCCAAGATATATTTGCTAGAGAAGAAATTGCTATCATTCTGCCTCATCTTTCCATATCAGGCTATGGAAAAAGGCATATTCCCACCTATGCTCCCAGTCCATCTCTCCACCCATTTCCCAGCTATTCTTATGCCTCCCAGGAGAAGAAGAATTGATATTGTCTTTAGCCTTATTCTTAGATCAAATTTTACTAGTGGGAACACCACTATCCTTAAAGGCAAAAACAGTTTCCACTGCTTTTCTGTCACTTCCTGTTCCTATGCTATTAGTTCATAGAGTGGAGCCTGACCTCAGAGGTAGGTCAGCCATGCTTATCCATAGTCTGGCTAAGTAATAGCACTTAGTCAGGAAGCAGGGAGCAAGAAGCCCTACCTAGACTTCTAGGCCTCTTCCTCATGGATAATTGCCATTTCATAGGAAATCTTCCTTCTGAAAATGTGAGCACTTGCCCAGCTATTCTATTTTAGAAGTCATTCCTTGTACTTTGCCCACCCCCAACTGGGCTGTTGTTCCTTAGTCAAGAGTTCTGGAGAGAAGGTGAGTCAGTAGTAGAATTTCATATTAAAATTCCATCCAAAACAGAAAATATTTTTAGTGGAAGAAAAAATAAAAAAGACTTAGAACCACATTATAATTCTGTTTCTGTCCAAATGATATTTCCCCAAATCCTCTGTATATTCTTACGTTACTATGAATCTAATTTATTAAAAGGTCATAAAAAATGCAAACCAAACCTATAAACCCTTCCTGCTGTTCAAGAGGAGAATGGGACGGCAAGAGTTAAAGAGGGAAAATGTGAGCAGAGATGTTGACTTTTTCCTCTGTGTAGTTCTATATATTGTTTTAATTTTCACAATGAGCATGTATTAATATATTATGTATGAATGTTTTTAAAGATCAGGTTTACTAGTTTTTAATACATAGAAAAATAACTTGGTGAATGGCAGAAATCTGAGGAACAGAAATATCATACACAAAAGACTTCCTTAAGCAAATGCATGCCTTACCTAAAATAAAATCTACCCTCCCACTAAAAAAAAAAAAAAAAAAAAAAAAAAAAACCTCTAAGAACTATGAAAATCTGTGAACAAAAGTCATTAAAAGAAGATATTAAGGGCCGGCCCGGTGGCTCAGGCAGTTAGAGCTCCGTGCTCCTAACTCCGAAGGCTGCCGGTTCGATTCCCACATGGGCCAGTGGGCTCTCAACCACAAGGTTGCCAGTTCAATTCCTTGAGTCCTGCAAAGGATGGTGGGCAGCGCCCCCTGCAACTAAGATTGAACACGGCACCTTGAGCTGAGCTGCCTCCCGGATGGCTCAGTTGTTGGTTGGAGCGCGGGCTCTCAACCACAAGGTTGCCAGTTCAATTCCTCAACTCCCGCAAGGGATGGTGGGCAGCACCCCCTGCAACTAAAAAATTGAACATGGCACCTTGAGCTGAGCTGCCGCTGAACTCCCGGATGGCTCAGTTGGTTGGGGAGCATCCTCTCAACCACAAGGTTGCCGGTTCGACTCCCGCAAGGGATGGTGGGCTGTGCCCCCTGCAACTAGCAACGGCAACTGGACCTGGATCTGAGCTGCGCCCTCCACAACTAAGACTGAAAGGACAACAACTTGAAGATGAACAGCACCCTCCACAATTAAGATTGAAAGAACAACAACTTGACTTGGGGAAAAAAAAAAAAAAAAAAACGAAGATATTACAAGACAGAATACCCAGTCAAGATGGTGGAGTAGGTAAACACTGTGCTTGCCTCTTCTCACGACCACATCAAAATTACTACAGAACAACCATCATAGATAATCGCCTGAAGTCTACCCGAACAGAAGTCCCACAACTAACAGAAGAAGCCACCCCAAGACTGGCAGAAAGGGCAGAGACACAGAACAGGCTGGTCTCACACTTGCATGATGTTTAAATTGGGAGGGGTATCTCAGCTGTGGATTTCTGCTTGAAAGAGCAAGGGGAACCAGCCCTACATCAGGATCCCCAACCAAATGTTCCATTGCTGGGGAGAGATACCCCCACAATTTCTGGCTGTGAAATTGCCAGAGTGACATTGTGGCTGAGTGAAATGGTCCCAGGCATTCCTCTTAAAAGGCCTGCATACGGACTTACTCATTGACAGATTCACTCATTCTGAGCTCTAGCGCTGAGACAGTAGTTCAAAAGGAGCCAGAGACATACAGTTTGGAACTGAATAGCATGGCTTCAGAGCAAGGGCTATAGGGGTAGCTTTCTCCCAGACAAAAGTCCTGGCAGAATCCATTCTTTCTTTGTTGAGCTCTCCCTGCTCCAGCATGCAGACACTGATAGTTGCCATAACTGAGTCTCCATCAACCTGGTTAACATGGGTTGCCCCACCCTGGTGAGTCCCTGAGACCCCGCCTCACCCAATTTTCGGGTCCACACAAGTTGCTTCCAAACAGCCTGTCTTGGCTCCTGCTGCAGACTTTCTTAAAATCTCTCAAAGGTTCACAAAATCCCAACAAGCAGCATCTGGCCTTGGCATCCTCTATACGTTGTGCTGAGCAGCCCCAAGCCCAGCCCTAATGGAAGCCAGCCACAGTTTGCAGCTTAGCCTCTCAAGGCAGCTCCAAGCTCAGCATGGGTGGCGGCATGTGCAGATTGATTTGTGGCTCATGCCACATGGCCCAGGCATGGCACAGCCTGTGCCTGAATTTGACCTGCAGTGGGGCATAGCCGCCTTACCTAATACATATAAACAAACATGAGAGGCAGCCAAAATGGGGAGACAATGAAACATGTCCCAAATGAAAGAACAGAACAAAGCTCTAAAAAATGAACTAAACAAAATGGAGACAAGCAATCAACCAGATTCAGAGTTCAAAATACTGGTTATATGGATGCTCAGTGATCTCAGTGAGAACTTCAACAAAGAGATAAGAAAAATAAAAAAGGAGATAGAAAGCATAAAAAAGAACTAGTCAGAATTGAAGAATACAATAATTGAAATGAAGACTACAATAGAGGTAGTCAACAGTAGATTAGAGGAAGGAGAGGATAGAATCACCAATTTGGAATATAAAGTAGCAGAAAACACTCAATCAGAACAGCAAAAAGAAAAAAGAATCCAAAAAAGCTGAGAATAGTTTGAGGGGCCCCTAGGACAAGATCAAGCATAACAACATTCACATTATAGGAGTACCAGAAGGAGAAGAGAGAGAGCAAGCAATTGAAAACCTATTTGAAGAAATAATGATGGAAAACTTACCTAACCTAGCAAAGGAAATAGACATGCAAGTTCAGAAAGTGTACAGAGTCCCAAACAAGATGAACCCAAAGAGGCCCACAGCAAGACACATCATAATTAAAATGCCAAAGTTTAAGACAAATAGAGAATCTTCAAAGCAGCAAAAGAAAGACAGTTAGTTACCTACAATGGAGCTTCCGTAAGACTATCAGCAGATTTCTCCACAGAAACTTTGCAGGCCAGAAGGGACTGACACAAAACATTCAAAGTGATGGAAAACAAGGACCTACAACCAAGATTACTCTACCCAGCAAAACTATCATTTATAATCAAGGACAGATAAAGAGCTTCCCAGACAAGAAAAAGCTAAAGGTGTTCATCACCATAAAACCAGTATTACAAGGAAATTTAGAGGGACTTCCTTAAGATGAAAAACAAAACAAAAAAATAAAAAAAATATGAACAATAAAATGGCAATAACTACATATCTATCAACATTGACTTTAAATGTAAATGGATTAAATGCTCCAAACAAAAGATAGGGCGGCTGAATGAAAAAGAAAACAAGACCCTTACATATGCTGCCTACAAGAGACTCACTTCAGATAGAAAGACACACACTGACTGAAACAAGTAAAGGGATGGAAAAATATATTTCATGAAAATATAAAAACTGGAAAGCAATACTTACAACAGACAAAATGGGCTTTAAAACAAAGGCTATATAATAAGAGACAAAGAAGGACCTACTAATCTCACTTCTGGATATTTATCTAAAGAAACTGAAAACACTACTTCAAAGGGCATGTGTATCCATATGTTCATTGCAGCATTTTTTTATTTACAATAGCCAACATATGAAGGCAACCTGGGTGCCCATCAATGGTTAAATGGATAAATACATATTTACAATGGAGTATTACTCAACCATAAAAATAATGAAAATCTTACCATCTGCAACAACATGGATGGAGCTAGAGGGTATTGTGCTGCGTGGAGTAAGTCAGAAAAAGACAAATGCCGTATGATTTTACTTAGATGTAGACTCTAAAGAATAAAATAAATGAACAAACTCATAGATACAGAGAACATTTTGATGGTTACCAGATGGGAGGGGATGGGTAAAAAAGGGGGCGGGATTAAGAAGCACAAATTGGTAGTTACAAAGTAGTCATGGGAATGTAAAGTACAGCAAAAGGAATATAGTCAGTAATATTGTAGTAACTATGTATGGTGTCAGATGAGTACTAGATTTATCAGGGTGATTACTTCATAAGTTATATAAATGTCTAATCACTATGCTGTACACCGGAAACTAATATTGTATGTCAACTGTACTTGAAAAAAAATTTCAATTATTTTTTAAAAAGATATAGTACAAAAAAATTCCTATTTTAAGTTTTATTCTTGGCTTGCTTAACATAGTGTCAACTCTGGGCCTTTTCTAGAACTTGACCATTAATCAATAGGTATTTTAAGGGATGGCTGAATGGATGAAGGATTACGAGTTTCCTGAGAACATAAAAGAGGGTGCAGTTTGCCAAACCAAGAACTGATGTCTGTCGTCTAAAGTCAGTATGCTTACCAATTGCTACATATTATATGTAGACATGTAGCACACGTGAGTGTGTTATATGTGTGTATTAACACAATTCATTCAAAATACATATCGCTGAGCCTCCTAATACCAAGAGCTATCATTTAGCCATCTTTATATCAGACTACCCAGCACAATAAGCTGACACCTTGTCAACTCAAATATCTGAACTATGTAACAATATTTTAGCTATCATTGATTGAAGACTATGCTGGCCACTTAAATACATTGTCATTTAACCTACAACTTACTAGGTAGGCATGACAGCCTGGATTGTGTTCCCTCAAAATTCATATGTTGAAATCTTGACACATAGTGCCTCTGAATATGTCTGTATTTGGAGACAGGGTCTTTAAGGTGGTAATTAAGGTATAATGAGGTCATATGGATTGGCCCTAATCCAATATGACTGGTGTCCTTACAAGAAGAGATAGGACACAGACACACACAGAAGAGAAACCATGTGAAGATACCAGAGGAAGACAGCCATTTTCAAGCCAAAAAGAGAGACTTTACTTGGCCTTCCAGCCTCCAGAATCATGGATAAATTTCAGTTGTTTAAGCCACCCAGTCTGTGGTACTTTGTTATGGCAGCTCAAGAAAACCATTATAGTAGGTAAATTATTTTACCCTAATACCTGATTCTTTTAAGATTGACTCAAGTCCTGGTGTTATGCCCCAGTGGACTTGTAATAAGTATCTGTTATTTATCTTACCCTCCCCATCCCTTTCGATTTATGTTGGTAATGGTACCCTGCTCTTTCTAAGGGTTCTTATTCCATGGAGTCCTGATGGATCTGCCAACAAGGGTGAGAGTGCATGATCAAGACCATGCCATCCTAAAAATTCCTTTCCACTGCAGTTAGCCCAGAACAAACTGTTGGCCCAAGTTTGCAATCAGTCTCTCTCTCTCTCATGGGATCTGAGTGGGAGTCACACAGGATCAAAGAAATCTGGAGTCATGGCATTTCAAGTCTAGTGCCCTAAAGAGATTATCCATGAGTTCTCACCACAGAGGTCCCTGGAGTCACTCTGGTTCTCGATCTTCCCAAGGCCTTGAATGTCCAATCCTTCTTCTGCTTCTGAACCAATTCTTTCCCTTTTTTAGCCTAAATTCACTAGTGACTGTTCTTTGAAGCCTCAGTGATATACATATTATTTTGTATACTTGAGTCCCTCTCATGATAGTCTCTTACTAAATGAGTTAATTATATAAACTTGGGCCCTTTAAGGAAAAAAAGTTTGTAAATATCTTGCAAAGCAAAACTTTCAATCACACTTATCCAGTGTAGGTAAGTGACAATACCATTTCACAAGTAGGAAAGGTCAAAGAACAGATACTAACATATGAACAGAATTTTGCAACACTTCAAACAGAACTTATACTAAGAAAATTGGGGGGGAGGGAAAACAGTACATGAAATTCAAATTACAGAAGTATAGAATTTGCTCAATAATCAGGATGGAGTTTGTACCAGCCACATACTACAAAACACAGCTAACAAGAAGCTGGAGAATGACTGGGTGTAGGACTTTTGCAACAATAACTTTGCCCTACTGAACTCTCATACCCCAAAATCAGATGTTTTCTAAAGAAAGAACCTACCTTATTATCGATGTGACTTAATATCATAACTTGGTAAAAGAATTTTAAAATCTCTTTCGAAAGCAGTGCTTCCTAATATCCTTACACAAGTACTATGCAAAGAAGTTCTGTCCTATTTGCCAAAATAGTGATTTCCCACAATGGAAATTACTTTCTCTGCTTTTATCACTTATAGCACTTACACTTTGTTGGCATAAAGTTTATAAAAAAATATGTTCTCCCAATACCATATCATTCACAATTTAAAAATTGCCTAGAGCCAAATAATATAATTAAACTTCTGAATTAACACAACCTTTTTCCACTTAAATTTTAAAACATCAATACAGCTTTCATTTACTTTTCCATCCTCCTTCAATATTAGAAATTAAATTTCATTAACTTTTTTTAACACCTAGGAGATTTTTACTTGAGGTTTCTGCTTTTCTTTACCCAAAGAACTACTATAATAGTTTTCAAACGCTTTATAAGCCACGATCTAAACTGATTGGATCATTTATGAAACTGGCATCATTCACACTGCCATTTTGTTACCTTAACTATTACTTACTAGGAATGACCTTTTACGTTCCAATGAAGTAAAATGACCTCCTGAGGTAGGATAACTAATGGAATCAGAAGGAAAGACTTATCATCATGTCCTATGCCCAAGCAAGTTTGTGGGTCCCTGTTACCAGCCTCAGGGCTAATACCTACTTATTTTGCCCAACTACAAATCTACAAATCAAAATCCCTTCCCTTTCCCTCCCTGTCTTCCTACCATCCCTTCTCCCCTCCTTTCTCCCCCTCTCCACTATTTCTCTCTGCTGCCTACATACTTTGAGTGCCAAGAACACATTCACATCCCTCTCTCCCCCTCTCTCCCTCTTCTCCTCTTTAGTTTCTGAATGTTTCCATTTCAGTGTTCTGGATCAATCAATCCCAGCTCAACAAATTAGCCCCTAAATAGAGACAAACACAGGAAGAGGAAATAGTTATGACTTTCAAGGTGCCAAAAGCCTCCATGGTGCTTTTTTCCTTTATGTAACAGTTAACACTGTCCCAAACTCCCACACTAATAACCACAAGAGCAGTTTAAGGCCTGGTTTCTTGAGATCAACTCGCTTAAAATACATACAGCTGCCATGGTAAGTTAGCACATGAATAGCCATTAACATGGTAGAGGGTCATGTGCTGGGGATGAATCCCAAGTAGTACGTAGCATAGACCCAGACATTTAGCTCTGATATGATCCAGTCATTACTAGAATCACAGATTTAAAGAAAGGAGTGAAGGAATGATACAGTATAAGATGTAAGTTATGATCTGGAATGAGAGGAGGAAAAGTCTGTACAGTAAGGTGAATTGCTCCAATGAGAATGACAGGTGCAGATGCGTGTTTGTGTGTCATGTGAAGTTATAAATTTTTCAAAATTGTCACAAAAGTGAATATTTATTTAGGATGAGAAAAGAAATAATGAATTATTCATTTTTAAAAGCTGGCTATCTGACAGACGTTTTAACACTGTTTCCTACATTTTTCATCTGCGTACTCTTTGACCACCTTTTCAAATGACAACAATTAGGTCATATCTTCTAAATAGAGAAAAGAAAAGTAATTCAGTCTTTCTTCCAGCATGGTTGGCAGACTTTTGGCTTTTATTATTGATAGATTCTAAAGTTTCTTTTAATTTCACAATGCCTGATATGTGATGCCGAGTAAATTTTTAGAATTTTTTTCAAATTTGACAAAGTCTCTCATGAAGTTTTTTTCATACATGACTAGTTTTTGGTTCTATGCATTTCAAACCTTGTTTCTCTCTGTTGCCTACATACTCGTATTTTGAGTGCCAAGAACACATTCACATCACAATATGCTCCCTGGTCTTGCACCTTCAAATCCAGCTGCCACTGTAGGAAGCAGTTCCTACAAAAGGACAGTAGCTTTGGTTGTGAAACCACATGTTAAATGTAGAACACATCAGCAGCCTTTCTTTTTATAACATTTCTCTGTAACCAAGTCATAAGACACAGAAGCATTTCAAGTATCAGACAAATCTACACCTACTTTTAATTGTATGTTAAATGGAGTTAATCACATGAATTTGCCAATAACTTCCTCCTCACCAGAGCAATTGCTTCTTATAATTTGGCTTTCCTCCAGGCCTTTTTAGATAGCAGTGCTAACCAAATCATCGTGTTATTCAGAAAAGTCAATGAAACATTAGATCATATTTATTTTCCATAGGTAAATTCATATTCAGCTACCAAACAAGAAAAGTATTCCTTCTAACTCAAACCAAAATCAGTTTTAAAAAGACACTGCTCACAATGAATGCATATAATGAACCAGAATATCTTACATTTAAAGCTACCCATAGCAATGCAGGCAACTGTGAATGCATTCATTTGCAGGTTGTAGGGGGACATCCTACCATTCATGTTATTTCATTCTTATAAAATGTAATGTTCTACCAAAAACTAAACGGTTTACTCAAGAATTGATAATACTTCCAAAGTAACTAATAGAGAAGGTAGATTTAAAAATCATGATATAAAAACAGTATTTCCATAGAGTTAATTGAAAGCATCTAGTCACACTATTCTGAGGATGGCTACAAAATTTCTGATTTGTGTCACAATGATTTTATAAAAATTAAAAAGATATATGAGCTTTTTACTCTGAATGTAATAATTTACTAAAACATGGAGACCTAAAAATACTTCTTTGGTCCTTTAGGAAATTCCTATTTAAAAAAAAGTTTAGGAGGTCAAGACAAAATAGATGTTTTAAAACTTGCTTTGAACTTCTGGTCAAGATGGCAAAGTAGGTAAATGTTGTGCTTGCCTCCTCCCACAACCACATCAAAATTACAACTAAATTATAGAAAAACCATCCTTAAAAACCACCTGAAGACTAGCTGAACAGTACACCTATAAATAAGGATATAAAAAAAAGCCACATACAGACCTATAGAAGGGGCAGAGAGTAGAAACAGGCTGGTCTCACACCCACATGTGGCAGTTAAGAATCAGGAGGGATATCTCAGCTTCAGAGGAAACCCCTCAGGAGCAAGGGGTCCCAGCTCCACACCAGGTGGCCCAGCCTGAAGCACCAGTCTCCGCAACAGCTGGTTGTGAAAATCAGGTGAGCTAGAGGGCTGCTGTAGACTCTGGCATTCTCTTAAAGGGCCCAAGCACAGACTTGCTCACACACACATACTTGCCCTAAGCTCCATCAAAGGCACAGTAGCTCAAAAACTGCCAGGGACATACAACAGGAATTGAATTGTCTGGCTGCAGAGCAAGGGCTAGAGGGGCAGCTCTGTTTGGGACGAAAGTGCCAGCAGAAGCCATTGCTCCTTTGTTGAGCCCTTCCACTACACAGCCAGCAGGCACAGGCGGAAGTTCTGGTAGGCAACAATGTTCCTTGGTTGAGCTCTCCCCACACACAAGGTTCAGGCTGGCATCAAATCTGAGTCTCCATTAACCTGGCTAATATTGTCTCAATCCACCCTGGTGATTCTCTGAGACCCCACCCCACCCAATTCACATGCCCAGCTGGAACCTCTTTCAAAGGCTAATCCACACAAGTGGCCTGCCTGGGCCCACACTGAGGACTTTCCTAAAATCTCTCAAAGGTCCCTAAATCCCAAACAAGCAGCATCTCGCCTCAGCATGCCCTATACCTTTTGCTAAGCAACCCCAAATCTGGAGCTAGTGGCAGTCAGCCTCAGTTCATAGCATAACCACCTCCAGGCACCTCCAAGCCCAGGATAGGCAGCTACCAACCACCGACCATTTATAGAACCTATCAGGTAGCCCTGGGTCAACACAGACAGCAGCTGAACTTGGCCTGCACTGGACCACCTCCCAAGAGACCCCAGAACCAACATATCTGGTGACTGGCTTCAGATCATACCAGAGCACCACCCAATTAGTGCCATAAATGTTACACCCAACGGGTGGACTCAGCAGGCACCAGAGCCCCACTAAAGTTAGTCCCACTCACTGGGGTCAGCCTCCACATAATAGTTTGGTCACTGCAATCATGGCCAGTCCTCACAGCTAGTCAGCCTGAAGGTAAATCCCACCTACTGACATGACAACAACAATTAAGGCTCAACTAAAACAGGAGATCACACACAACCCACACAAGGGACATATCTGAAGCATGAGCTACACCACTGGTCCCCACAGGAAACCTACTACTTAATGCCACTCTGCCAAGACTGGGAGACATAGAGATACACCTAATACATAGAAACAAACATAGGGAGGCAGCAAAAATGAGGAGACAAAGACACATGTCCCAAATGAAAGAACAGGACAAAACTCCAGAGAAAGAACTAAACAAAACGAGGCAAGCAATCTACCAGATGCAGTGTTCAAAACACTGGTTCTAAGGATGCTCAATGAATTTAGGAGAAGAATAGATTATCTCAGTGAGAACTTTAATAAAGACAGAAGAAACATAAAAAATAAGATAGCAAACATAAAAAAGAACCAATGATAAATGAAGAATACAAAAACTGAAATAAATTAGATGGAATCAACAGCAGATTAGATAAAGCAGAGGATCACATCAGCAATTTGCAAGACAAGGTAATGGAAAACAACCAATTGAAATAGTGAAAAGAATTTTTTAAAAATGAGGATAGTTTAAGGGACATCTGGAGTAACACTCACATCGTAGGGGTACTATAAGTAAAGAGAGAACAAGGGATTGAAAACATATTTGAAGAAATGATGATGGAAAACTTACCTAACCTGGCAAAGGAAATAGACATACAAGTCCAGGAAGTGCAGAGTCTCAAACTAAATGAACCCAAAGATGCCTACACCAAGACACGTCATAATTAAAACACCAAAGGTTAAAGACAAAGAGAGAATCTTAAAAGAAACAAGCAAAAAGCAGTTAGTTACCTACAAGGGAGCTTCCATAAGACTGTCAGCTGATTTCTCAACAGAAACTTTGCAGGCCAGAGGGACTGGCACAAAATATTCAAGTGATGAAAAGCAAGCATCTACAACCAACATTATTCTACCCAGCAAGGCCTTAGAATCAGAGAGATAAAGAGATTCCCAGACAACAAAAAGCTGAAGGAGCTCACCACCACCAAATGAGCATTACATGAAATGTTAAAGGGATTTCTGAATAAAGAAAAAAAATGAAAAAATATGAATAAAAAAATATTGCAAAGAAAAAATAATTCTCACTGAGAAATGCAAGCACATAGTAAAAGCAGTGGATAAACCAACACTAAAGCTAGTACAAAGATTAAAAGGCAAAAGTAGAAAAAGAGTGTGGCTAATTACAACAATAAATTAAGGGATACACACATACACACACAAAAAAGAAGTAAAAACTTATGACTAAAACATAAACACGGAGGGGGTGAGTAAAAATGGTACTGATTGTAGAATGTGTTCGAACATAAGCAACCATTAACTAAAAATAGACTGCTATAAATAACCTTGGTACAGCTGAAGCACGTGTTAACAACAAACCAAAAATCTTAGAGATATACAAGAAATAAAGAGAAAGAAATCCAAACACAATACTACAGAAAATCATCAACATACAATAGAAGACAGCAAGAGAGTAAAAAAGGAACAGAGAAGAACTACAAAAACAATCAGAAAACAATTAATAAAATGGCATTAACTACATACCTATCAATAATTACATTCAATGTAAACGGATTAAATGCTCCAATCAAAAGATGAGCGGATACAGATGTAGTACATGTATACAGTGGAATATTACTCAGCCATAAAAAAGAATGAAATCTTACCATTTGCAACAACATGGATGGATCTAAAGGGTATTATTCTAAAGTGAAATAAGTCAGAGAAAGACAAATACCATATGATTTCATTTACATGTGGAATCGAAACAACAAAATAAATGAATAAACAAACTCATAGATTACAGAGAAGAAACTGATAGTTGCCAGATGGGAGGGAGTTTGGGGGGCTGGGTAAAAAAAAAGTGAAGGGAGTAAGTATAAATTAGCAGATATAAAACAGTTGTAGGGATGGAAAGTACAGCTTAGGGAATACAGACAATAATATTGTAATAACTATATATGGTGTCAGGTGGGTACAAGACTTATTGGAGGGATCACTTTGTAAGTTACATAAATGTCTAACTACTATGCTGTACACCTAAGCCTAATATAATATTGAATGTCAGCTTTTTAATATTTAAAAAGAGAAAAAACTTGCTTTGATTACAAACAATAGTAAAACATTACTTAAAGGCAGTTGTTCTCAATCTTGGATGCATATTAGAATCACCTAAGGAGCTTTTAAAAATCCCACTGACCAATCCTCAACAAAATACTAGCAAACCGGATTCAGCAATACATTAAAAAGATCATACACCACGATCAAGTGGGATTCATTCCTACTTGAATGAATTGGTTCAATATCCGCAAATCAATTAACATGATACACCACATTAACAAAATGAAAAATAAAAATAGTATGGTAATATCAATAGATGCAGAAAAAGCATTTGACAAAATCCCACGCCCTTTATGGTAAAATCTCTTAGCAAAGTGGGGATAGACGGATCATATCTCAACATGATAAAGGCCATATACAGTAAACTCACAGCTAACATCATACTCAACCAGGAAAGGCTAAAACCTTTCCCCTTAAGATCAGGAAGAAGACAAGGTAGCCACTTTCTCCACTTCTAGTCAACACAGTGCTGGAAGTTCTAGCCACAGCAATCAGACAAGAAAAGAAATAAAAGGCATCCAAATTGGTGAGAAAGTAAAATTGTCATTATGTGCAGATGGCATGATACTACATATAGAGAACCCCAAACACTCCACCCAAACACTATTACAATTGATAAATGAATTTAGTAAAATAGCAGGATACAAAATTAATATTCGGTAATCAGTTGCATTTGTATACACCAATAATAAATTATCAGAAGGAGAAATCAAGAAAACAATCCCATTTACAATTGCTTCAAAGACAATAAAATACTTAGGAATAAATTTAACCAAAGAAGTAAAAGATCTGTACTCAGAAAATTATAAGACACTGAAGAGAAAAATCAAAGAAGGTACAAATAAATGGAAACACATACCATGTTCAGGGATAGGAAGAATTAATGTAGTTTAAATGTCAATACTATCTAAGGCAATATATAGATTCAACACAATTGCTATCAAACTACCAATGACAGTTTTCTCAGAAATAGAACATATAACCCTAAAATTTATATGGAACCATAAAAGGCCCTGAATAGCCACGACAATCTTGAGAAATAAGAACAGTGGGAGGTATTACACTACCTGACATCAAATCATACTACAAGAGACTGTAACAATCAAAACAGCATGGTACTGGCATAAAAATAAACACATAGATCAAGGGAACAGAATAGAAAGCCCAGAAATAAATCCATTCCTATATGGTCATTTAAACTATGACAATGGAAACAAGAATTTACAATGGGGTAAAGACAATCTACTTAATAAATGGTGCTGGGAAAACTGGACTGACAGTTTTGACACATGCAAAAACTTGAAACTGGACCACTTCTTTATGCCATATACAAGAATAAATTAAAAATGGATTAAAGACTTAGATGTAAAATCTGAAATCATAGAACTCCTCGGAGAAAATTTAGGGAGTAAATTTGCAGACATTGCCCTGAGTAATATTTTTAGAGATCTATCCCCTCAGGCAAGGGAAGTAAAAGGAAAAATAAACATATGGGATTACATCAAACTAAAAAGTTTTTCACAGCAAAGTAAACCATCAATAAAACAAAAAGGCAGCCTACTGAATGGGAGAAAATATTTGTCAATAATACATCTGATAAGGGGTTAGTGTCCAAAATTTATAAAACACTCATTCAAGTCAACACCAAAAAAAAAACCCAATTAAAAAATGTGCAGAGGACATGAAGAGACATTTCTCTAAAGAGGATATACAGATGGCTCACAGACATATGAAAAATGCTCAACCTCACTAATCATTACAGAAATGCAAATAAAAACCACAATGAGATACCACTCCAGTCAGAATGGTATCATCAATAAATCAACAAACAAGTGCTGGCGCAGATGTGGAGAAAAGGGAACCGTTGTGCACTGTTGGTGGGATTGCAGATTGGTGCAGCCACTATGGAAAACAGTATGGAGGTATCTCAAAAATCTGAAAATGGAACTACCTTATGACCCAGCAACTCCATTCTTAGGTTATCTATCCAGAGAAATCCAAGATGCAAATTCAAAAAAATTTATGCACCCCGATGTTTATTGCAGCGCTATTTACAATAGCCAAGACTTGGAAATAACCGAAATGCCCATCGGTAGACAACTGGATTAAGAAACTGTGGTACATTTATACAATAGAGTATTACTCAGCTATAAAGAAGAATGAAATCTTACCATTTGCAATGATATGGACGGACATAGAGAACATTATGCTAAGTGAAATAAGTCAGTCAGAGAAAGACAAATACCGTATGATCTCACTTATATGTGGAATCTAAAGAACTGAATAAATGAGCAAAGTAGTCAGAAACAGCCTCAGAGATATAGAGGAAAAACTGATTGTTGCTAGATGGGAGGGTGGTGAGGATGAGGGAGAAGGGGAGGAGATTAGAAAGCACAAATTGGTAACTACAATATTGCCATGGGATTTGGGGAATACAATCAATAATGTTGTAAAGATTTTATAGGGTGTCAGATGGACATGTCTTATTATGGAGACCACTTCATGGACGGTGTAGATGCCTGACCACTGCACTGTACACCTGAAGCTGAAGCTGAATAATATTGTATGTCAACTGTAGTTTAATATATATATGTATATATATATATATATATATATATATATGTACATATATAGTCATGGGATATGGAGTAAAGCATAGAGAATAGAGTCAATGGAATTGTAATAGATATATATGTCAGAGGGGCAATAGATTGGGGGAGGGGAGATATCACTTCGTGAAGGGTGAAATGTCTAACTAGTACATTGTTTTGTACACCTGAAACTAATGTTAAAAAAAGTTTTTAAAAAATCCTACTGTCTAGACCACACCCCAATTAATTAAAATTTTTGCATAGAAGACCCAGACATCAACATTTTTAAAGGTCCCAAGTGATTCTGATATGTGTCAAAAGTTGAGAACAATTGCTTTACAGCATATTCTTAATCAGCTAGCAGGCAGGAACAGACAGGAAATACATTTAAGAATATTTGCTATGATTTAATTCAAAGGGAAAAGCTGTACAAAGTACCAAAGTTGTTTGCAGGAAGTCCTGAAAGTAAGAAGATTCGGGGTAAAAATTATTGCAAGGATGTGGCTATAAGACTTTTTGTCAAGACTTCAGGATAAAAAAAAAAAAATTCACCCTTTCCACTACACAAATGGCTTCTATAACTGATATGTGCTTTTCCCACAGCACTGTGACTGTCAATCAAGCCAGAGCATAACCAGTCTTGAATAGATGTGTGGGTGCAGCTTTTAATTAATGGAGTAAACCACCAAAACATTTATAGAAAGCCCCCCCCCAAAAAAATTTTTAAGAAAATTGTAATAACAGAAGAAACTCCATTGGCTTAGACTAAAGGAGACAACAAAGAAGAGCCCATAATGCCACAAATGTTCTACAGAGGATATAAAGCAGGATTAGTCACCCAACTACCACATGGACCATGTTAAAGGAAGGATGACATACAGGGCAGAACCAAAGATCCCAGAGGATGGAGCCAAGAGCACAGACTTATACCTAATCAAGCAACTGGCAATCTGCGCCCAATTGGATTTCAGAATTGCTATTCGTCAGGGCAGTCATTTCCTATTGCTGCCATAAAAAGTTACCATAAATTTAGTGAATTAAAACAGCACAAATTTATGATCTTACAGTTCTCTAGACCAGAAATCCTTCACGAGCTTCAACAAAATAACACCACAGTTTTGGCAGGGCTTTTTGGAGGCTCTAAGAGAGATTATAGGTACGAGTTCCCTATTTTCTTGCCAACTATAAATGCGGGGCTGTCTCCAGCTTCTAGAGGTCATCACATTCCTTGGCCCATGACCTCTTTTTCCATCTCCAAAGCCAGTAGCAGCCGCTCTCTGACTCACTCTTCTGCCTTCCTCTTTCACTTTTAATAACTGAGGTAACTAGATTGGGCCCACCTGGCAAAACAGAATAATCTTCCTATCTCAAGTCCTTAACCCTAATCATATCTACAAAGTCCCTTTTGCCATCTGTCATGCGGGGTCTCTGATCCTGCTCCCTGCACAAGAATGCAAGATATGGTGAGGCATAAAAGGAACACCAATGGAGCCATAGATAGGGGAGTCATACCACTATATTCTTGCCAGAGGCTTGTTTAGAGACACAGGAAGCAGGAGCCACACAATCCACAGCCTGCCGTCTGCTTCCCTGCCTACCAAGCAAGCAAGCAAGCAACCAACCAACCAGTCTACCCCCCCAGCGTAGCCACAACAGCTATATTAGTAGCTAATGGCTAACCGGTAACAGCTGATGGCCCCTCAGCCACAGCAGATGGCCATCTGATTACAGCTGATGGCCATCTAATAACTTAGCCAGCACCTTTCCATGTGAGGCCCAGAGCCTGGAAACTGCTCTCTGGGACTCTCTCCCCACACCATGTAAGTTAACATACTCATAGGTTCTGGGAATTAGGACGTGGACATCTTTGGGGAAACCTTTTCTATTATACCTATCATATCCACTAAGTGCTGTAAGTCTTCTGTTCTCCTTTTTAATAGTAATGTCTACTATGGTGATCCTATCTCTGTCCTACCAGGGTTTGTATGGAGAAGGGAGTGGGAAGGACTGACAGTAGGAAAGAGGGACAGACAACCAGTCTCTGATGCACAGGTCTTCAGAGTAACTGGGTCTGCACTCAAGAAGCTGTACCCAAGCAACCACACGTGAGGAGCCTTAGCCACATCCAGATCGGATTTAGATGAAGAACTCCTGGATTTTTTGTTGCCACTGTAGCAGAATGACATTTTGTAGGACTTTGGAAGGGGGTTCATATATTTTGCAAGTGGGAGGGATGTACATAATCTACAGCCAGAAGGCAGACTGTGGTAGACTGAAGATAACTGAAAATTCTTGATACTCTTTCCATTGAGAGATAGAGTCTGCATCCCCTCCCATTGAATCTTGTGACTGCTTTGACCAACAGAGTATGGCAGAAGTGATACAATGTGACTTCCAAGGCCAATTATTGTGCCTGTCAATAACAGAGTGCTCAAAAATCACCCATCAAGTGAGTGGATAAGTAAAGAGCCTACCATCTGTAGAAGTCAGGGTAAAAGATTACTTTAAATATAAATAATTATATATAGTCACATAACCATTTATTGGACGTTTACTATGCTAGGCATTATGCTAATACATGTATTATAATTGTATTTTATTATGATCATATAAAATAAATCCTATTGTATTATTAACAAAAGATTAAGTAATGTGAATATAATCATGTGGTTAGTAAGTGGCTTAATGGATATTCAAACCTGGGTCCCTCTAATGCCAGTACTCTCCTTCCTTTCTTTCTTTTAGCTCTTTTTAACTTCCTTTTAAGGTAGTCATATAAATGGTCCAAAAAAATCATAAACAGTACAAAAAAGTGTATGGTGAAAAGCACATTTCCCTCTCACTTCTGATCCTAGTCTCCCATCCCCCTTCTGAAAGAAAATCACTGCTACTAGTTTCCTGTGTATCATTCTAAATATGTCCTTGGCATATACAAATATATGTAAGTATCCTTTCTTATACAAATGGCAGTATTGTAGGCGGCCAGATGGCTCTGTTGGTTAGAGTGCGAGCTCTCAACAACAAGGTTGCCGGTTCAATTCCCATACAACTAAGATTGAAAATGGCGACTGGACTTGGAGCTGAGCTGTGCCCTCCACAACTAGATTGAAGGACAACAACTTGGAGCTGATGGGCCCTGGAGAAACACACTGTTCCCCAATACTCCCCAATAAAATTTATTTTTTAAAAAAGGGTAGTATTTTAAAGACAGTAATTCAACTTCTTTTCATACGAGTATGATCATTTGTCTCCAAAATCCTTAAGCCATATACTGCATTCACACACATACACACACACACACACACACACACACACACGTGAAAACTGGGAAGTCTCAAAGTAATCTGAGGCAGTCTATTGGTTTAAACAATAAAACATTTCATATGGTCAAAACAAATCAAATATTTTATTCCTACAGTTTTTTTCAACTAAATCTCTTAACCATTTTGCCATGATGATATGATGTAAACAAATGATCCTAAATTTTTATACATAAAATAATGTAATTTATATATAAAGCAGCTCAAATTGTTATTAAATATCAACTTTTGGCTTCTTGTGGATTTCTGACACATTTTGAAAAAAAAAACACTTGAAATCAATTAATGCAATGAAATAGTTAAATATCTATTCTATCCTTTGTAACAATTTAAGGGTATCAAGTATTATGTTGTTGTGCGGTAGACCCTGCTCACTGTGCTATTTGTCATGCAAGGCGTCAGGCGGGGTCTCTGCTCCCACTCCCCACATAAGAACACAGGATATGGTGAGGCCAAAAAGGAACACTCACGGAGCCATAGGTAGGGGAGTCATACCACTATAGTGTCATTGGAGGCCAGAGCCACACGATCTGCAACCTGCAGTCCGCTTCTCTGCCTGCCAACCAACCGACTGACTCACTGACCAACCAATGCAGCTGTGGCAGTTATATCAATGGCTAATTGGCTAACTGGTTACAGCAGACGGTCAATTAGCCACAGCTGATGGCCATCTACTACCCAGGTCAGCACCTTTCCACATGAGGCCGAGAGCCTGGAAACTGCTTTGTGGGTTTGTCCCCACAATGACTTTGTCCCCACAATGTTCATTCAGCAAATGAAAAAAAGATGTGATATGACTTAAGTAGTAATATTAAAGATCTATTCAAGATAGTAGGTTGAACAAAAGATAAATGGCACAGGTTTAGTTCTGACACTATTTACTGATTTTTCACTAACCACTAGGGAAAAAACATGAGGTATACAATGAAAATATATGGACATTTTCCACACACTTATGAAATATTTCTTCTTAAACATTCTGAACCTACAGCTAATTATCATATGGAAAATAATTATCATGGCTACTCCTTATACTGAGGTTGCTTCCACATATTATCGATACAAAACAAAATCTGAGCAGAAGTTTTCTGAAAAGGTAGCAGAAAAGTTTTATTTGTATCAAAGAAGAAAATATAAATTTTACAAAAGATGAAAGGCAGATTTTGCAATACGAAAGATTAATTCAGTACTTCAAGAATCACTCTCTTAGAATAAGCATTTATGTTCAAAAATATTAGAAAATTATCAAGCTGCAGCTTTCAGGATAAATATGGCTGATAAACGTCATACAGAATACAACTATCAATTAATAAAACCTGTCCTTACTTTAGTAGTAAGAAAAAAATGGCCCAAATGTTTAGTTATACATTTTTCATCACACATGGGTAGGTTATATATCAAAATGACACCCTAAATAATATATGTACATGAATAATTCACATTTGTCTTAGTTTGGATTTTCCCCAGAAGCATACTCTGCGACAAAGATTCTACTACAAGTAGCTAGTAGCTGATTTGGGAGGATATCCCAGGAAATACTACATGGAGTGGGAAGTCAGTGAAGGGGGTTTTATCAAAGCAATTAGCACTATGGGCAACCAGGCTTGATACCCAAGAAGGACTAGGATAGTTAGTGTAAAATATGCCCAAACTTGGAACGAGGGAGCTGGGGTATTTATCCACTATCACTGGTGGAGGGCTGTTCCTCAAAAGCTGTTGATTCATGGATGCCTCTGACCTGCTGAGAACACAGACAAGGGTACGCAGACCAGAGAAAGCCTTCAGATAGTGGCAAGACCTCTGCACTACAGGGGTGGGACCTGAGGGGATATGGACAGTCTCTGCTATATTTTAAACCAAGGGTAATCACATGTTATCTGTAAAGGTCCAGAGAGTAAATATTTTAGGGTTTGTGGGCCATTACAATCTCTGTTGCAGTTGCTCAACTGTGCAGTTATAGCACAATAGACAATACATAAACAAATGAGCATGGCTGTTTCTCAATAAAACTTTATGAACACTGAAATTTCAATGTCATATAATTTTCATGTTTTACGAAATGCCATTCTTCTTCTGATTTTTTTCAAGTACTTAAAAATGCAAAAACTGTTCTTAGTTTGCAGCCATACAAAAACTGGTGGTAGGCTGGATTTGGCCCACTGGCGATAGTTTGTCAACTCCTGTCTTAGACTATGAACATATTACCAAACATTTATAAAATCCCATGGGCTATAACATTCAATTTACAAGAATATCATATGATGATATTTAATAACCAATCTCATACAAAAAACCCCTAGTGTTTTGAAAATAGTTTATTTCCATTTTAGTCTACTGTTTTATCCTGGAGTTACTAATGAGTTATTAAATCAAGTGAACATGTATATGAAAATGCAAGTGATACAAATTATCTCAGACTTGTTTAAAAGTTGATAGCATTCATCTCATTAACCTGTTAAATTAGAGTACTCTTGTATCTGATGACTGCCAAAAAAATACATAAATTAATGTATCGCAGTTTTTCATCAGTCATAAATGCATTGTACTACCTGCATATTTAAATTAACTGTTAAGTCTACATAATACAATCTAAATAAGTGAACTGGTTAGATGGTGGGGATAGTCTTGGTTTATGTTTGCATAACAAGAACTTTTTCTTTAGATTATAAATTTATTGGGGATTGATTTATGGGATAGAGGGAACAAATGTTGTAGATTATAGAGGGGTATAAAGTCTTCTTCCAAAGGACCCCTTTTTGCCAACACTATAGCAGGCAAAAGACTCAGAGAACCTAAGCACAAATCTTCCAAGTGTAAACCGTATGTTATCCTACGGGACCCTCCTGACCTCTCTGATCATCATTCATTTTGAAAATAGTTACTGAACATCACCTACATGCAGAAAGCGCCTTCTAGATGATGGAGATAGATCCTGTCTTTAAGAAGTCCAAAACTTAATGGACAGATCTCAATAATTCAACATAGTAAGTGCTCAATTAAATGTGTACACAATGCGGTGTGGGTTACCAGAAGTGAGAGCGACTAACGAGCTTCACATAGATAGCATTTGAGTTAATTCTTAAAGGATAAGTATGCTATAGGAAGGAATTTAGAATTTATCCTGCAGACAATAAAGAGATGAAAGGATTCTGAGACAGAGTTTGACATGAGCTAAAAAGCACAGGCCGCAGGGGTGAAATGAGGAATCAGACTGTGAGACGTATCTTGGCTACTGGACGTCACTGATTAGATGTGGAATGAATGGAGCGGTAGTCAGTGAAAACTCAAACTGCTAGCTTGGGGGACTGCATGAATTGTGCTGATGTTGATCTTGATACATTATACAGGAGAGAAAAAAGTCTGGGAGAAAATAACAGTTTGGCTTTGAAAAAGTGTATTTAAGTTACCTGCATTGTATCCAGAATACTCATGGTAATAGCCTAAAATTAAAAGAAATGTCTGGGCTAAGGGGTAAGATTTAGGAGTCTCTAATCCTTGGAGAGCTGTGAGGGAAAACAGAAGAGGCTGAAGACAAAATCCTGGTAGACACAAAAGTGTCCCTGTTTGTAAATGGATATAATTATGCACCTTAGAGCAAGCATTCTGAACGCACAGAGAAGCTTCAAGAAGTTCTGCTGAAAATTATTTGTTGATACCACCAATATTTATTAAATACCTTATAGGTATCAAGCCCAGTGCTAAGTCACCCGTTTGCGGCAAAGAACCAGATAGACAAATTTGACGACTAACATAACTTACAATCTATGGAGACAGACATTTAACAAGCAAACAAAGAAATAAAATAATTCCAGACTGTTCCAAGTACTGAGAAGAAAATGACTAGAGTGCTATGATACAGAGAATAACAAGGGGCCTACTTAGAAATTGTTTATTATTTTTAATTATTGTGTGTCAGGACCAAATTTCTCTGAGGAGGTTTCATTTGAGCTGAGACCTCAGAGAAAAGATAGAGGAAGCATTCCAGAACGATGATAGCAAGCGCAAAATCCTTTTGTGTGAAAGAGCTTGATCCATTCTCAAAATTGCCAGAATGCTTGCATGACTAGCAGAGAGGAAGCAAGACAGAAATGGTAGAGATGAAGGCAGGAGACAAATTTTAGTCTTATAAAATATGAGGTTAGGATTTGAGGGTTAAAAAAAGAAACAAAGGAGATAAGTGTGGCTCCCAGTTTTCTGATTTTATTAAATATATGGATAGTTGCATAATTTGCAGAGAAAATGGAGACCTTAGGAAAGACAAATTTGGAGCTAAAATCTAGAATTTGATTTGTATATATTAGGTTGAAACATATACAGACCACCACATGGGAATGTCAAATAAGCATTTGGGCATATGAGTCTAGAGTTCAGAAAAGAGGTTTTGACTAAAGAAATATTTAGGGGGAGTATTTATCCTATATGTGATATTATAAGATATGAGAAGAAATGAGGTCATCTGAGAAGAGTAATACAACATAATTCAATAAATATTTGCATAATAAATGAGTAAATAACCCTTTAAAAAGTATGTCTTATAAGTCTGACAGATAAAGATTTAAATCTTTACTGTGCCACCTGTGAGCTGTGTGATCTTGGGTAAATTACTTAACCATGCTGAGCACAATTTTCTCGTCTTTAAAAATGAAAACAATAATAAATAGTACACTTGGTTGGTTTTAGGACTAATAAAATTATAGGTATAGTATGCTTCACAGTGCATGAAATATAGCAAATTCCAATAAATGTGAACTTTCCACCACTCCATTCCCACAACACCTCAAAGCCACAGGCGAAACGTTGAAACTTCTTACTGTATCTTTTATGTGCCAAACAGCAGATGATCTCCTCTCTGTTCCTGCCTTCCTCTCCCTTTTCTCTTTTTCTTTCTCTTTGTCTCTCTATCCCCCCTCCCTCCCTCAAAATCCATTTCGTGCCTACTATACACTTAATGCTTTCTTTGGTTACCGAGGATAGAGCAATGAACAAAGTGTAGTAGGAAAGAACACAAACAACCCTTTGACTTTCATCATCCTAAAGGTAGAATTAAATCAAATACCCACCTAATCTAATTAAAAAATGATAAAATGAGTTACTACAGAAGAAAAAAAACCTGAAAAAAATCTATTAGTTCAACTTTTCTGGCATAGGTTAATAAATGAGCAATTGCAAGCATTCTATTAAAATAAACTTGGCTTTCTCCCAAAACATTAGTATTTATGTTCTTAACCTCTTATACCTGTTTCTTGAGCAGTAAGACTGACAACACTTTCTAATATGAAGTGTGGTTGTAGGGAGTAAATGAGACCATCTACTGAAAGTATCCAGCACAATTCTGAGTACAATGCAGACCATTAACAAGGATATTTCCAGCTGCCTTCCCTTTCTCTTTGTATTTTATAAATAATTTCTGATAGTAAACACACACACACACACACACACACACACACACACCACTAGCTGAATCTTTTAAAGAAATGTGGGAAAAAAATTGTTTTATTCAACACAAACAAGTGTAACTTATTTTTGGAAAAGGGTCTTTTTTATATTAAGAAAAAGGTGGAAGTTTTATTTGTGTAAGGCTCTCAAATATAAATCAATTATAAATATAAACTCACACAAGATTGAAATTGTCATATAGGTAGTTTACACTGTATAGAAACATGCTTTTGTTTTACGTGCACAAGTTCTTGACATTAACATTTGAAATAATTGTACTTACTTATTTAATGGTATTGATTAGAAAGTTCAAAATAATTCCCAGTATTTCTTGAAAAAAGTCACTAAAGGGATTCTGAAAAGTTGGCATTTGACCAGCAGATGGCGCCAAGCTCCCAAAAATATTTGTGCCATGCAAAGAACGTTCAAAAGTTAACTTAGAGCTGGAAGCTAGTCAATTGCTTACTGACTTTTGTGCTTCTATGAATACCCATATTGAAGAATCACAGGAAATAATTTCCTACAGGTCAAGACTCCTTTATTCGATGCTACCATACTTTTGCTTTGCTGTTTAGTCTATCCAATAGAAAAGATCGTTGTCACTATATATTTTAAAATCTGTTCTACATTAATATAATATAAATATAAATATATGACTGCATTGTACTCAGAATTGTGCTGGGTCTTGTATTAATTTTTGCTCCAAAAGACATATTAGAGCTGATGGTCCAGCTAGGTCTCCTTTTTGGGGAAACAGGGTTGATTAGGATGCAGACAGGAAAAGGAGAGACATTATAGAGGAAGATGAAAAAGAGACCTTAAAAACAAGCCTACTGCCCCACCTCCAACCTTGGAGGATTTTTTTTTTAATGATTTGTATAACAAAGTTTTTAAACGTCTAATACACCAAAATGTTCCATAGGTCTTTAAAAAATGCAATATAAACAAAGCTATAACTCAGCGATGAGAAAGAAGAGTATCTCAACATCCTCCACTGGAGGGGAGGCTATTACTTCAACCTTCATCTAACAGACTTGGTCCCAGGGAAATGCAGCAAACTAATCATGTTTGTGCAATGCTACTCTCACTTGTGCTTTTACTTTCATGTAACCCATTCAACCCAATAGTCACATGAAAATAACACTATTTAAGCACTAAATGATTAGTTATTTGAGCCTGTGTAACTGAAGAAAGCATTACAGAAGTCCCCCCTTATCCACAGAAGAGGCATTCCAAGAACCCCACTGGTTGCCTAAAATCTCAGATAGCACTGAACCCTAGTCAACTTCAACACAGCTGGAAATGTGGCAGCCACTTCTTCATCAGCAGATACAGCCTCTCCAGTAATTTTTATATATTTCAGTCCAAACCTATTCCTGAATCTGTGTAACCATTCATTATTGCAGTAAATGGCTTGGTGTCACTCGTTTCAGGGATCCCTTGCTGAAGTCTTCTTATAGGGTCAAAGCTTTCTGATGTAACACGCTGCCATCAATCAGAACACGTTTTCTGTTCATGTCTTCCACCCACAAATTTAATGTCTTTTCCACCTTAACTAAGCACGTATCATACACTGTGGCCATAACTTCTGCAGTCTGAGATGCAGCAGCAAAACTAGCATGACTTCTTTTCCTTCTTCACAATATCACTGATAGATTCATTCTTTCCATCGATCTTAGCAATATCAGCATACAATTTGTTTTCTTTCTTATCAAGTCAAGAACTTTAACCTTTACACTTCAAGGAAGCACTTTATGACTTCTCTTTTGCATATCCGAATTGCCAGCATCACCACTCTTGTGCTGTGGGGCCATTACACAAGCACTGCAATACTGTAACAATTGATCTGATAACTGAGAGGGCTACTAAGCGACTAATAGGCAAGGGGACACTGGACAAAGGGATGATTCACTACATCCCGGGAGGGACAGCAGAGTAGCATCTACTGGTATTTATGATACTTCTCAAATGCCTTAGAAATATTAATTATATTAACTCATTTATATTCCACAACATCCTAGGTATGAGGTAGGTATCGTTTTTATCTACATTTTCCCAGGGAGGAAAGTGGAGCACAGAGAAGTTAAATCATATGCCCAAGGTCTCACAGCTCGAAAGTGACAGGGCCAGGACTCCAGAAAAGTGGTCTGGCTCCAAAGGCATCACACTTTCTCATCACACCAGTCAGGTCTTAACTGGGGTGCCACATTTGAGGAAGACACGTGGCAAAAAGAATCCAGGCAAACAACAGATGAACCAGAATAGATAAGAAACAAGGTGAGCAATGAACTATGGTGGTGGGTAGTGGGGTGTGTGTGTGTGTGCGTGTGTGTGTGTACACTTGTGCATGTGTGTTAGCCTCTACCTCTCCCTCTCTCTCTCTCTCTCTCCCCCCCCCCTTTGCCCCCTTTCTTCCTCTTTCTCTCTCCCTTTCTCTCTCTCTATCCCCCTCTTTCTCTGCCCCTCTCTTTCCCTCCTCCCTATCTTTTGGGAGTATAAATGGGTAGACTCCTTAGGAGGGAAATGTAGCAATGTCGAGCAAACGTATAACTATATATCTTGTCCAATGATACTACTGCTGCAAATTTGTTCTTTGGGTATGCTATACTAATGCTGCACAAGTTCTGTATAAGTTTACTCATTATAATATTGTTGTAAATGCAAACAAGCAGAAAAAAACCAATGTCCATAACAGGTTAAATTAATTATAGTACATCAATAAAATAGAATACACTGGGAGAATGAAAAATATTTAGAAACCGCTCTACATAGTGATATGAAAGATGTCAAAAAAACATAGTATAGCAAAAAAAAAAAAAAAAGACTAAGTACAGAACAATGTATGTACTATGCTAAATTCAGTGTAAAAAAAACAAAGCAGAGGAGTAAAATAAAAATCATTACTCATAGATCTGCTTATATGTGTATGAAAAAATTGAAAAGGATACATAAGAAAACAGTAACAGTGATTACTTGGTGCAGGGGAGGGAGGAGCACTGAGGGACCAGGATATTAAGGAGACCTGACAGTCCATGTTTTTATACTTTTGTTGAAATATGTGTCTCTATCATCTATTTTAAAAACTAGTTTTAAAAATCCCTCATTGGACGTGTTTTTTTTCAAAATTTTTCCTTAACCAAGTGGCTACTTCTCTTTCTACCCTCTCTAAAGGGTCCAGAAAGCTGGATCGCTCCTCACTCCTCCCAGAATTCCCCAGAATCTCACCTTCCATTCTCCTCATAAATACCCGCAATTGTGGCCCTCTCCTAAATTCTACCTCCAAACTTACTACTTACCAACTCTTTAGAGAAGTGACCAAAACAAGGACCCTCTGTGCAAAGCAATTCTCCCTTACTGGTGGAAGGGTGGGAGGTGGGGGTCTGACAACTACTCTTCAGTAGTTTATTGAAGTATTTTTTTTTTCTAAACAGCTACATTCTTTGCCCAGAAGAAACGCCAATAAATGATAATTCCTCCACCTCATGAAGTACTCATTTACCCACTCACTAGTGGTGCCCCTCTGTCCACAAAACACAGCATTAACCACCCTGTGACCTTCTCCTGCTCTTTATTTTGGTGACTCCAGATGGATATGCATGAGCCACCATCCCTCTTATCTAACATTGAACTAAACTACATCTATCTCTAAATAGGCCAAAGACTCTGCCCAAATTTGGAGAAACATTGAAGAACTAGTCAAAACTGAGGATTTTTGGCTCAAACTCAAGATGAAAAGGATAAACAAACCCTGCCCAAAAGGAACTTAGTTCTCATATATTTTCTTGCCTTTCTAATTAAAGCCAAATGTTTGAATATTTCCCAAATTATCTGAAATGAAATTCACTGCATTATTTTGCCTTTCAAAAGCAGAGGAACTGGGCTCATCCGGTAGCTCAGGTGGTTGGAGCTCTGTGCTCCTAACACCGAGATCACCGGTTCGATTCCCACATGGGCCAGTGAGCTGCGCCTCTAAAGCTAAGATTGTGAACAACGGCTCTCCCTGGAGCTGCGCTGCCGTGGGCTACTGTGTGCCGGTGGCCATTGTCGGTCTGCCGACTGCCTCAGCAGGGGGGAGCACAAGGCTCATAATACCAGCATAGGCCAGGGCGCTGTGTCCTACACAGCTAGACAGAGAAACAATGGCTTGAAGTGGGGGAGGGGGAAGGCAGAAGATGAGGGGAAGCAGATGAACGTATGTTTATATTGTTAATTGATGTATTTCAATGCATGCTAGTTTTTTTCACTTTGTTATGGGGTGCCATGAATCTCCACTGTGGCTGGCCCAATGAGCTCCATGTTTTGATGAATTGATCTGCTATCTGGGCCACACATACACCAAAGAATTATGGGAGCCCCAAGTGGTCAGAATACTATCTTACATGACTTTTTGCCATTATTTTTATCCCTGCCAAGGATACAGGGAAGCCAGGGAAAAGGACTCAGTGATATCAGGGATCTGTTAACACCAACAGTGGAAAAAGTGAAATCTTCTGACTTGAACATACTTTAAAATAATACAAAAACTTCAGCAGTAAATTTCAGGATTCACTGTAAATATTAACCCATTTGATTTCCATAATTTTAGATGGATATAGTTATTCTATAAGTCAGGAAATGAAGACTCAGAGATGATAAGTAAATTTATCCAGATCACACAGCTAGGAAGAAACAATCCTTTGAGGTGCCTGAATTAGGCTTATCTTCAATGATCCCAGAGTAAATCTCTGTGATTATTAAGTTTAATAACTCTATCAATAATGGGTATTCCCAAATTCAAATGAGTTTAAAATTTTATGAGGCTATCTAATGCCTCAAGAACAGTGTCTATGAAGGTTGGGAATTCCAGAAAATAGGAGTGAAGAAGGTTAATTTATTCTGATAGAAGGATGATTAATGCAAGGTAAGATTACCTATCTCTAATTAACCTATTCCATCATTGAGTTATTAACAAGAAAGATATGGATAGAGGAAATGTCACTCAGAGAGAATTCAGCTGAGAAAGTTTGAAGACAGTACTGCTGTGGGAATAATAATCGTATTTGTTAGCCATTGGGAATGCTTAAAATCATCTTCATATTTAAGCCAGAACCTAAAATACTTCTCTATTCAAACCTCTGTTAAGGGAACTAGGAGGCGCAAGATTAACAAGTACATTTTAACATCGACTTAAATTTTAAAAATGTCTTTCCCAGGTCTTAAAGAAGAAATATGTTTATTTTCAGGTCAACGCTATTCCTGCTTATTATAAAGCCTCTCTAATAAAAAGTTAAACATTGTTACTGAGCTACGTTCTTGCCTGAGCCATGAGTTAATAACAGGCCTAACTCCTCTCCCTCACTCTGACAGCCATCTTATACCTGCCATCTTCCAATAGGAAGTCAGACAAAACAACTATATTATTCATTAGTAGTACTTCTGATGACCTTTTAATTCAATGCTCCTTTAAACATCCCTAACTTAAAATCTTTGACACTGAAAAGATCTGGTTTGCTAGATCCTGTAGGTAAGAATTTGTGTTTGTTTTTTCTTTTCATTATAGACTACAATATCAAATAAGAACAAAGGATATCTTTTAGTCTAGTTTTATGCTCATAGTAGAATGTTGAATGTGATTTTTCCTGTTTTCTTGGAATTGGTTCTGACGGAAAAATGGAAAAAAAGGCATAGGGATTCCATGCTTTTAAAGACCTCTCTGACCACTTAGACCAAAAGCTTCCATGAGGGACTTATTCAATGGTAGGGGAACCACTTCTGCTACTCCCAACCAACAGCTCAGCCCTGGGTGGGCAGAAAAATATTTCCCCGCAACCCACCAGAAGCCAAGTGAAGGCAGGGTTTCAGTGGAATACAGAATAAGGTAGGGAGGAAACGTTGACAGCCTACTACTCTGCTGGATACTTGCAGAGTCAGAGACCTAGAGACCAATCCGAAGCCTGCCTTCAAAGTGCAGTGAGCCCTGTGAGGGAGTCTGTGGGAAAACCTGACTTGTATCTTTTGAAATCTGGGATCCTATCTGAACCCCAAGAATTGTGCCTGCTTCTTTCCTGGAGATTTTAATGGTGGAGCACTTGCTGGCTGAGCCCAAGAACATGGGACACGGAAACAGACCATGTTACAGGGAATTTAGGAAGGAGGTGAAAGCAACCTCCAACCCATTCCAGGTTTTCTAACCTATCAGAGGGTACAGAGGAGGACTTCCATGTTTGAGTCTATATGAAGAAATATCAATCAAGGAGAGGAGAAAGCCCAAGCCCTGAAGTTACCTGACAGCTCCTCTTAAGGGGTTTGGGATATGGACCAATGGCTAGACTAAAGGAAGACATGGGGACCCTGTCTATGGGTGCCTGCAGTGATGTGGTGGACCAAGGTGAAACTAATTAACCCTAAAAATTGCACAAAGTTATGACACCACCACACCCTCAGTGACCACCAGCAGTAATAGAATCATGCAGGTCTTGTGGGGAGGGGCCCTTCCTCATCTCTAGTAAGCAACCTCTGCCATCTCTCATATTCCTCCTCCCCAACAAAGGACTTAGATGATAGTAGAGGGAATTGAGAGGATTATATTTGAATCAGATTTGTGATTGGATTTTTACACTGGAGTGAAATTACTTTGGTTTTGCTTTGTTTTTGTTTTTTTAATAACTGAAAGTGATGAGAAAGTTGTGGAACATGCCCAAGAAATTATCTTGGGAGATTCTACAAAGCACTATTGGGAATTGTGAGTGGAAAAAAATAAAAACATTATTATGTTAATATCCACCAAGTAGAGTTCTACTCAATAAAACTGTTTACACTAACATGTTGACTTTCTAAAGCAGGCTGGGGAAGCATTTACAATCTTGCTCCCCAGCATATGTTGTCAGTTTAGCTCAAATAAACTCATAAAAATTCTCAAAAAAAAAAAAAAAAAAGCAGGGTGGGAGAGTTTGTGTTTTGTTTTTCAGGAGGGAGGGGTTACATATTGTCTCAAAAGTAGTGGACAATGAGAAGAACAAGAACAAAAAAAAGTAAATTCTTAAATGTGTGTATTACAGAACATTCTAAAAGAATTTTTTAAAAAAAATCAATTAAGAGAGCCAAGATGGCGGGGTTGATAAACACTGCCTGCTTCCTTCCGAGAACAAATTAAAAATACAACTAAATATAACAATCAACCTGGAGAACCATCTGAATTCTAGCTAAACAGAAGTTTTCTAATGAAGGAAATAAAGAAGAAGCCACCTGGAGATTGGTACGAGAGGCAGAGACGCGAAACAGGCTAGCCCCAAACCTCCGTGTGGTAGTTGAGAACTAGGAGGGATATCTCGGCTGCAGAGGCTCCCCCCAGAAGAGCAAGGGACCCCAGCCTCAAACCAGTCTACCCAGCCCAGAGAACTAATGCCGGAAAGAGGAGATCCCACAAGAGCTGGCTGTAAAAAACAGTAGGGATTCCAACCACCCAGGTGTGACAGAAGGATGCAGGAAACCCAGATGTCCTCTTAAACAGCCTGTGCACAGACTCTCTTAGTCGCAGGCACTCACCTTGGTCTTGGGCAGATGGACAGTAACTTGGAGGGTGTCGTTAACTCATGAGGGTCAGACTAAAGTGTGTGGCTTTGTAGCAAGGGCTGGAGAACAATCACCATTTGGCACGTGTGGGGTCCATCTCCTGAGTAGCCAGCAGGCAGGCACCATCTTCCCTGTTGAGCCCTCCCCCACAGGCTAAAACTGAATCTGATTGGCTGAGTGAGCTCCGCTGCTCCACACTGCTGATTCACTGGAACCCCACCCCACCCAACTCCCCCGACACTAGAAGCACTTTCTCCATGAGCAGTCAACCCCACCAGAATTGCATTCTTTCTTGGAAAACTATCAGAGTCCACAAGCCCCAACCCGGTGGCGACTGGTTTCGGTGTGCTCTGAGATTTTTGCTGAGTAGCTTAGGCTTAGCACTGGTACCAAACCAGAGTCTATGTTAACCTGGTGAACACAACTCTTCCCACAGAAGTGACTCCCTGAAAGCTCACCTTGCCCAACTAGTGTACCACATGAGGCTTTATCAGTGGCTGAACCTTAACCTTTTTGCTGCGACATTCCTTTATAGTCAAATGATATTTCCATGCCGCTGACTGCAGCGTTTTTGACTTTACCCCACAAGCTCAGTGTTCCAGAAAGGAAGTTTAGGAAAGCAGATGTATATTTTTCTATATCTTTGTGTTTTTCAAGAATGAATAACAATAGAAAATTTTTATACTTTAAAGTAATCATTTATTTTAATAAAATGTAGTACCTTAACTGTATTTACTTAACATATAAATACTGTAATTATTTCCTGTGTATTTCTGACATATTTTGGAGAACAAACTTGAAATCAATTAACACAATGAAAAGTTTAAGGGAGCCAGCGGGTGGCAGCAGGCCTCACAGTGTTCTGGCATTTTGTGGAGCTACCCTAAGGCCTGGTACTGGTGGCAAACCTCCTCAGTCACAGTGTAGACTCCAGGTTAGCACAGGCAGCAAACAACAGCAGATCACTTTGTAGCTCCTACCAGATAGTCCCCAGCCGGTCACAGGCAGTGGGTGACCTGAGCCTGCACCACAGCTGCTCCCAAGAGGCCCCAGAACCAACATACTTGGAGGATGGCTCTGACCACAGCAGAGCACTACCCAATTAGCCCCACAAGCACACCCAAAGTGGTCTCAACAGGCACAAGAGCCCATTGGGGCAAATCCTGCTCATTAGGGTAAGCACCCTGCATAGCAGCCTATAAGTTGTGGATGTGGCCAAACCCCACAGCCAATCAGCCTGAGGGTGAATCCCACCCAGTAACATGCAAGAGCAATCAAGTCTCAACTATAACAGGAAGGTACACATAACCCACACAAGGGACCCTCCTGGAGCACCTGGAGCATATGTCCAGGGAAACTGGGCCAGGGCCCCACAGGGTACCTACAACATAAGGCCGCCTGGCCAAGACTGGGAGACATAGCAGCCCTACCTAATACATAGAAACAAACACAGAGAGGCAGCCACAATGAGGAAACAAACAAATACGTCCCAAATGAAAGAACAGGAGAAATCTCCAGAAAAAGAACTAAATGATACAGAGGTAAGCAATCTACCAGAGACAGAGTTCAAAACAATGGTTACAAGGGTGCTTGAGGAATTTAGTGAGAACTTCAACAGAGAGATAGCAAACATAAAAAAGGATACAGAAACCATAAAAAAGAACCAATCAGAAGTGAAGAATACAATAACTGGAAACAAGAATGCACTAGAAGGAATCACCAGCAGACTAGATGAAGCAAAGGATCGAATCAGCAATTTAGAAGACAAAATAACATAAAACGCCCAATAGGAACAGCAAAAAGAAAAAAGAATTTTTAAAAATGAGGATAGTTTAAGAGACCTCTGGGACAACATGAAGCACAACAACATTCACATAATAGGGGTACCAGAAAGAGAAAAGAGAAAGCAAGGGATTGAGAACCTATTTGAAGAAATAATGATTGAAAACTTTCCTAACTTGGCAAAGGAAATAGACATACAAGCCTAGAAAGTGCAGAATCCCAAACAAGATGAACCCAACAGGCTCACACCAAGACACATCATAACGAGCATGGCATAGGTTAATGAAAAAGAGAGAATCCTAAAAGCAGCAAGAGAAAGGCAACTAGTAACTTATAAGGGAGCCCCCATAAGATTGTCAGCTGATTTCTCAACAGAAACTTTGCAGGCCAGAACGGATTGGCACAAAATTTTCAACATGATGAAAAGCAAGAATCTTCAACCAAGATTACTCTATCCAGCAAAGCTATCATTTAGAATCAAAGGACAGATAAAGAACTTCCCAGCTAGGAAAAAGCTAAAGGAGTTCATCACCACTAAACCAGTATTACAAAGAATGTTAGAAGGGGCAGCCAGTTGGCTCAGTTGGTTAGAGCGCAGTGCTCATAACACCAAGGTCGCCTGTTCAATTCCCACATGGGCCAGTGAGCTGTGCCCTCCACAACTAGATTGAAAACAACGACTTAACTTGGAGCTGATGGGTCCTGGAAAAACACATTATTCCCCAATATCCCCCAATAAAAAAAAAAAATTTAAAAAAGAAAGAAATAAAAGAACACACAGTATAAAAAAAAAAGAGAGAGAGAATGTTAGAGGGATTTCTTTAAGATAGTAAAAAAAAAAAAGATCAAAATTATGAATGATAAAATGGCAAAAGCTACACATCTATCAACAATTACTTTCGATGTAAATGGGTTAAATGCTCCATTCAAAAAACATCAAAGGGGTATGGATAAGAAAACAAAACCCTTACATACACTGTCTACAAGAGAGTCATTTCAGATAGAAAGGCACACACAGATGGAAAGGAAAGATATGGAAAAAGATATTTCATGAAAATGGAAATGAAAAAAAACAAAGTTGGGGTAGCAATACACATACCAGACAAAATAGACTTTAAAACAAAGGCTATAACAACAAAGAAGGACCCAGTAATCCCACGTCAGGGTATATATCTGAAAAAACTCAAATGCTACTTCGAGGGGACACGTGCATCCATATGTTCATTTGTGGCATTATTTACAATAGCCAAGATGTGGAGGCAGCCTGGGTGTCTGTCAATGGAAGAAAGAATAAGGAGGAGGTGGTACACATACACAATAGAATACTGCTTGGCCATGAAAGGGATTGGGTTCTCGCCCTCTGGGGTGGCATGGATGGATCTGGAGGGTACTGTGCTGAGTGGAGTGTAAGACAGAAAAAGACAGATGAAATGTGATTTTGCTTATATGTGGAATTTAAAGAACAAAATAAACAAACAAACAAGCAAAAAAACGGAAACAAACTCATAGATAAAGAGAACATGTTGATGGTTACCAGATGGGAAAAGGGTTCAGGGTGAGTGAAAAAGGGGAAGGGAGTAAGAAGCACAAATTGATTGTTACACAGTAATCATGGGGATGTAGGTTACAGTATAAGGAATATATTCAATAATATTGTAATACCTATATATGATGTCAAATTCGTACTGTATATGTTGGGGTGATAGATGGAAGAGGATTAGGGGGCAGAATAAAAATGTTGAAGGGATTAAGAAACACAAATTGGTAGTTACAAGATAGTCATGGGGCTGTAAAGAAAAGCACAAGGAATATAGTCAATTATAAATATAGTAATAATTATGTATAGTTGAGTACTAGACTAGTCAGGGGGACCATTTCTTAAATTACACAAACATCTAACCACTATGCTGTACACCTGAAATTAATATAAAATAATATTGACTGTCAACTATAATTGAAAAATTAAAAAGGGGGGAAAGGTAAAGGGGAATAAGAGGTCCAAATTTCCTGATATAAAACAAATAAGTCATGGGGATATAATGTACAATATAGGCAATATAGTCAATAATACTGTGATAGTGTGGTATGGTGCCAGATAGTTGCTGAATTTATCACGGTGATCACTTCTTTAGGTACACAATGGTGTATACCTGAAACTAATATAATATTGTATATAGCAAGGTTTTAGCAATATTTTAATAAAAATCTTTAAAAACTCATTTGATTTTATTGTATTATAAAAATTGAAGACACATACTTACCTGTCTTTTCCAAAGAGACATTCTTAGTAAAACCAACCTTGGATTTGCATAAGATCTTAAAGTTTTCAATGCACTGTTTTGTACTTCAACTTACTATGTACAAGAGACCAAACTCTCATTATTCACTTTCATATCCACAGTATACACAACAGATCTGAACCATAGGAAATGTTTAAATGGTGATTTTCAAATTAATCTGTCTCTTTCTACCCTCTTTTCCCCTTTGCTGTCGTATCTTGGTCGTATTCGTTGAACATTTGGGGGAAGGGGATAGTTTTAATTATTTTTAGAGTGTACATGCACTATTTTTGTAATTAAGAAAAACAACAGTTAAAAAAAAGATTACCATTTTATTCATCTTCCTCTCCATAGCAAAGCATGTTTTATCCTGCATAAATTCAATACCCACATGCAATCTACCAGTGCTGAACATCTCTTGTTTTTGCCAGAGTTGCATCCATTCTTCTCTTAATAGCACCTTTGTTTTCCTTTGAGAGAATTACTCCTACCCCATTTGATGCAGTCTTGTTGAACCCTCAATCTTTTGGCCAAGTGGGTGGGCACAAGACCCAAGCAAGGCCCTTTAAACATTAACCTTTCTCCTCAGTATTTGAATCCTGAACAGTAATACAAGAACAGGTGATGGCAGAGCCAATTGATCCCAACCATGGTCATCTTAAGAAGCTTCCTAATACCTATGCCACCAGAGCTACAGGCTTCCTGTATTTCTGAGGTATGATTGTTCAGCCTGACTTTTAATTCTGTGAGCTACCCAATATACTTAAAATAAATCTTTCCCCTTCCTTCCCCAACACATATACCCTTAAGTTAGAGTTGGTTTTTGCTTGTTTGGGACCAAACAGCACAAGGACCTTGGGGTAGGCCACAACTCATCCACTGTCCCTCTTCCAGACTCCTCTTCTCTTCCTTTACTCTTCTGATAGTTTAAAAAACTATTCATTTCAACGTTCAACATTCATTCCTTCATTTCAACCTCTCTAGCCAATATCCTCAACTTACTTGTGCCATGTCTTTCTGTTAACTGTTTGCCTGATAAAAAACTGCCTTCTCCACTCCTGGCACTGGAGGCTGCTGGAAAAAACACTATAACTATTCAGGTTTGTGTCTCAACTCATTTTCAGGTTTTTTTCCTCAGATCTTTCTGGTTTTTGCTCAGAAATCTTTCTGGTTTTTTTGCTTGTTTCACTTTCTCATTAGCTACAGTTATTTCAGAACGCTCTCCACTTTCCTCAAATTTCCAACTAAATCACTCCTTCTCAGCAATGACTGCACAGAGGAAGTAAAACCTATAGGATGGAAATTCACTCCACTGCCAGACAGGAAACTCTCAAGCCAACCTGTATTGAACCTATTATTCACTCCCACTCTCTACTGAATTGGGAACATGCTCTTTTTCATACTTAATACGAATTCTCAGGATTGCACTCTAGATCCCATCCCTTTCTACTGTCTGAGAGAAGTGGCTTTATCAACTACCTCTGTCTCTTTCATTTCTTTACCTCACCCTCTAGATTGGCACCTTGTCAAAAACAATTCTTTCCTGAATGAGTCTCCTTTTCGCTTCTGCCCTATCTTTCTCTTCTCATTCAAAACTAAATTGAAATAGTTGTATACCTGTCCTGTTTGTGAAAGAAGGGGCAGGGAGGGTCGGGGAAGGAAAAGTGGGAGCAGCATGAGAAAAGTCTGAGCCTACCTGATACAGGATGAAGATGGCATCACACAAAGGTCAGTCCCATGTGGAGAGTCTAAGCCTGAGTTGATGAGAGTACATCCATGTAAAGGAAGAGCCTGATGTGGGTAGCAGAGCCCACTCAGGGAAATAATGCATCTAAAAAGTCAAGGGAATAGCAGTGGAAAGAAGAGATTGATTATATACAATGGGACTGAGCAAAAAATATAACAAGGCCAATGGGAGCCAGGTTTCTCAATGTCAGAGAAGGGGGTTACATATATGGAAAAGGAGAAAATTAGAACAAACCCTGAAGTACTGGATTAGAACTGATGGTATCAGTGCATACTCATGGTTTGATAGATATGCAAATGTGTGTGTGTGTGGTGTGTGTGTGTGTGTGTGTGTGTGTATGTACATATCCTAGCTCTCTTCATTAAGAAAGGCTTAAAGCACTACACTCCAAAAGCAAAGAGCACACATAATGCCCAGATCTTGCCCAGGTCTTCTAAATATTATTCTCCACTAAAAAGACTCAGGGCTAAAATGCTGATTCCAGGGCTAAGGCAAGAAAAGTACAAGATGAACTTGTTAATATCTTGTGACAGAAAGAAAGAATGTAGTCAAAAAATGATGGAGACATGGCAAGAGAACATAAGCCACATGGAAGGGGTTTCCAGTAGCTAAATTAGGAACAATTTGAACATCAAGATAAATAATGAATTAAGGACCATAATAATCAATATTACTACAAATAAATAAATAAATTGAAAGTTTGATGAGGTATGGGATACTTGCAAAGTCTCAAAGAACTTCTCCAACAAACACTAATTTCCAAGAAAGGAAAAAAAAACTAACTTAATATTTGAGAATCCTGACAGACATACCCTTAATCAAGTGACCATCAGTAATAGGGCAAATCAAAATTGTCATCTGACAGGATCCAATGTGAGGAAAAGAGGTCTTCCTATCAAAATCTAATAATTCAGCCCTTTTCAACTGAACCACAGAACACAGTGATTATTTTCTCAACTCTCTGAAGAATGGTACATAATTAACATCATTCTAGGTGTAATGAAAGAAGTTAATTTTTTCATACAAAAAGGATGTTAGGCTTAATTCTCTTCCAAAATCCTAGTTGGAAAAGGCCCACATGTACATTCCATAATATAACTGGTCTGTAATCTTCAAAATGTCAAGGTTACTGAAGACCAGGAAAGACTGTATTGCTACTAGTTTCCAACTAAAGGAGAATTAAGGCGCATGACAGCTATATGCAACAGATGATTCTGAACTGTATCTGTTTGTTCTAAAGTACAGTACTGAGAGAACTGGTGAAATTTGATTGGAATTTGAGGATTAGATGGTAGTAATGTAATATCAACGACTTGATTTTCATGGTTGTATTGTGGTTGTGCAGACAAATGCCCTTATTTGTAAGAAATATACAGTAAAGTATTCGGGGTAGTAGAGCATCATAATGGTAAATTACTTTCAAATGGGTCAGGAAAAAAAGGTCTGCTTACTGTGCCTGCAAATATTCTGTACATTTCTTATTTTTTCAAATATTTAAAAATCAAAAAAATTAAAAATGAATATAAAACTGAACGAATATAAATTCATCATCATCCTCACTCCTTCCCTATGTTTCTCATCTCAGTGAAAGGCTCCACCATTCACTCACGGAGTTGCCTAAGCCAGAAACGCATTGTCATCCATGACTCCCCTTCCCTCCACTATAATACATCAATCAAAGTGTCTTCCTCTGTACCCATATATATATAATCACACACCAAGTTCTATTGATTTCTACATTCTAATTATCTCTTGAACGTATCCATTCTCTCTAGCTTCTCTGATAGTACACAATTCTGGCCACTATCATCACTCTCCTGCATTACTGAAACAGCCTATTTCAGTCTCCAAGTCTCTTCCAACCCATTTTCCACACATCAGTCTGAGTTATTCTAAAATACAAATAACATCATGTTATTCCCCTTAAAAATCCTTCAGTGTTCTTGACTGCTCCTAGAATAAAGTCCAAACTCCTTACATTGCCATACGTACTGTTTTGCCCAAGACAGTTTTTGTTAATTTTTGTTGTACCAACATAATTATTATTAGCCTCCCTTTCACTCTAAAGGACAATTATATGTTCTGGCTAGCTATATGATTCTGATAATCCGGCCTCTAATCTTACTTCTCTAGATTGATCATTAAGCAATCCCCCAATTTCCCTCTCCTCTCTCATGAATCTCAACTCTTCTGGGAAGGCTCAACCTTTGCTAGTAGCTCCTTAACACTATACTAATCCTATTGGTAAAACACATCTATTGCATACATATCTCTATTGTAACTATTTGTTTATATTCCCTCTTAAATTGCAAATTTTGTAAAGGTAACTCTGCCATTTAGGGTGTGACCTTGAGCAAGTTACTCAACCTTTCTAAGCCTCAGTTTCCCAGCTGCAAAATGAGGATAACTGCATTACTGTTAAGATCAAATGGTCTAAAACATGTAAAGAGCTTAGCCTACCATCTATATCATTTTATATTTAAAGAATTATGTAAATAGTCAAATGTATTTTTCCTTCTAGAGCTCCTTAAAATTGTCTTCTTTTCATATCTAATCTTTTGATTTTGTTTTATGTATCCTATTTATCAAGCAAATAGAGTTAAAGACTGCTTCTTCTTAACACAAATATAACAAGTCTCTCCTTGATAGAGTTCTTTTCAACTGGATTTACATCCTTAAAAAAAATATGTTCTTACAGAAAGTTATCTTCTGGGAAATGAGATAATAACAGAAACTATTAGCACCACTCAAGCAAGGAGTATTTCCTCCCTGTCCTTGTAGCTAAACAGCAAAGCCCCACCGCAAAGTCTACATATATATTGTATAGCAAATATGGTTATTTATAAGAAAAATATACCTAAAC